>NC_018370.1:0-14889 GCF_000697945.3 Frankliniella occidentalis | reverse complement strand
TGGTCAAGGTCTCGGTGAAACAAGATGAAATGGTGTAAGAATTTTTATTGTTATATTTTTGATTGCATCTATCTATAAATCTATTGATATAATTGAAGTAAAAATTCAATAGTTTAATTAACTTATTATAGAATGTAACTGGTTTAACCAACTTATTATTTGGAAAATAATCTTGCTCTTTACAATAGATACATAATAAGAGTAATGTTTACTTCTTCTAGGTCGAAACTAAATGCATTTAAATGCTTTCTTATTAGAAAAAGGCTTAATTTATTAAGCAATTTATCTTTGACAAAGAAATATTATTTTTAATTACTTTTTCTTAAATGGCCTCTACACAAATTGGTATAAAAGAATGACCTGTTCCACAAATTTCCGCACATTGTCCATAGTAAGTTCCCGGATGATTAATCTGGAAATTAACTGAGTTTAAACGTCCAGGGATAGCATCAATTTTGATGCCTAAACCTGGAATTGAAAATGAATGAATTACATCTAAAGACGTTGTTAAACATTGGATTTCTGTTAAATACGGAAGAATCATACGAGTATCAGTTTCTAACAAACGTCATCCTATTATATACTTCTTTCTCTTTAGTAAATCCAGATCTGATAAAGGATAAGAGCTATAAGAATTACCTTCAACATTATCAAAGTTTTCATAAATTCAATATCATTGAGCCCCAAAAACTTTTGTTAAAACTGTTGGATTGATTGATAAATCAAATAAATAAAGATAAAATAAAGAAGGATAAGCAATAAAAATTAAAATTACTATTGGTAAAATAGTTCAAATAATTTCTAAATTTATGCTATCCTTAAAGTTATAATTCGTAAATTTACATGTTGAGATTCGTACAAAAATGATTAAAATAAAAGTAATAATTATAGTTAGAAATATCATAGTATAATCATGAAACTGTTCTATTACTATTCTAGTTCTAGTATTACAATTGTAAAAAATATCATATATTGATAATTTTATTATATTTATTATTACTTGAAAAAGATAAACTTTATTTTTGATTTTTAATATCAATGTATTTTTTTTACTACACAAGTTATTTTTTTCATTCAAATGAATTTTCTTTTCATTCAATTAAAGTTCCTATTAAAATGATTAATATTAACGCAAATGATGAAAAAATTCACATTTTTAGGCTAGTTGAAAAAAATGTTGTTAACAATGGTAAAATTAAAGCAATTTCAACGTCAAAAATAATGAATAAGATTGCGATTAAAAAAAATCGAATTGAAAATGGTATTTGTGCTGAATTGAAAAAATTAAACCCACATTCAAATGGAATTATCTTTTCCCGTCAATTTTTTCTTTTTTTAGAAAAAGTGGATATAATTATAATTAAAATTATTCTTAATGTAAATATAGTTAAAACTAAATTTATAATAATTAAAATTAAAAGTTAAAAATCTTTGGATTTTCTTCAAAACAGTGTTCCTTAGTTGGTGCTGATTTATTTCATTCAATAGATCAATTATTTTTATTTAGCATAACAACGATTCGTTGAGAAGCTATTCTTTCCCAAAGAATAAAAATAAATAAAATTGTTGCTATCAATCTGATAATTGATCCAAATCTTGAGATTTTATTTCATGATTCAAACATAAATGGATAATCAGAATAACGTCGAGGTATTCCTCTTAATCCCATAAAATGTTGAGGGAAAAATGTTAGGTTAACACCAATAAATATTAAAAAAAAATGAATTTTCAGCAATTTTTTTTTTATTGTTAATCCTGTAAATAAAGGATATCAATGTACTGTTCCTGCGAAAATAGCAAAAATAGCACCTATGGATAATACATAATGAAAATGTGCTACTACATAATAAGTATCATGAAGAACAATATCAATAGAAGAATTAGAAAGTATAACCCCTGTAAGCCCCCCCAAAGTGAAGAGAAATACAAATCCTATTCTTCATAAGGTTGATACTTTTATATTGATTTTCGCACCTGAAAATGTAGCTAATCATCTAAAAATTTTAATTCCCGTAGGAACAGCGATAATTATGGTTGCTGAAGTAAAGTAGGCTCGTGTATCTACATCTATTCCAATTGTGAATATATGATGAGCTCAAACAATAAATCCTAAAAATCCAATAGCCATTATAGCGTAAATTATTCCTATTAATCCAAATGTTCTTTTTTTATTCCTTTCTTGTGTAATAATATGGGAGATTAAACCAAAACCAGGCAAGATTAAAATATAAACTTCTGGGTGCCCAAAAAATCAAAACAAGTGCTGGTATAAAACTGGGTCCCCACCTCCTCTCGGATCAAAGAAGGATGTATTTAAGTTTCGGTCTGTTAATAATATTGTAATAGCTCCTGCTAAAACTGGTAACGACAATAATAATAAAATAGCTGTTAAAATAACTGATCAAACAAATAAAGTTATCTTTTCCGTTGTTAATTTTTTGATCTTTAAATTTAAAATCGTTGTAATAAAATTTAAGGCTCCTAGAATTGAAGAAATACCTGCTAAATGAAGGGAAAAAATAGTTAAATCTACTGATGGTCCAGAGTGATAAAAAGTTGACAAAGGTGGGTAAACTGTTCATCCTGTTCCTGCACCATCTTTTGATGAACCTATAATTAACAATGTTAAAGAGGGTGGAAGAAGTCAAAATCTTATGTTATTAAGTCGAGGAAATGCTATATCTGGTGCTCCTAATATTAAAGGTACTAATCAATTACCAAACCCACCAATTATAATTGGTATAACTGTAAAAAAAATCATTACGAATGCATGGGCTGTTACTACCGAATTATAAAATTGGTCATTTCTAATAAATAGTTTAAAGGATGTTCGTAAGTTTAATCGGATTAATATACTTAATGATAAACCAAATATACCCGATCAAAATCCAAATAAAGAGTATAAAATTCCGATATCTTTATGGTTAGACGAAAATATTCATTTTATTAAAAAATTGTTTTTATACATAAAATTAATAAATTCTTAAATCTTTCTAGTATTTTCAAAATACTTGCTTTTTATAAGCTAATTAATTAATAAAATTAAGTTTTTAGGTCCTTTCGTACTATAAAAACCTCTATTATGAAGATAGAAACCAACCTGGCTCACACCGGTCTTAACTCAAATCATGTAAGAATTTAAAGGTCGAACAGACCTATAATCTAATTTTCTTCTATTAGATGTTTTCTTAATTCAACATCGAGGTAGCATTTAATCTTCTTGATTTGATCTCTAAAAAATTTTTGCTCTGTTATCCCTAAGGTAACTTTTTTTTCTTAAAAGGTTTATTATTCTTTTAATAGTAATTTTAATAAAAAATTTTTATTTTTTTACTTCCCCAGTAAAATTTTTACCTTTTAATTTTTAAATTTATAATTAAGTTCTATAGGGTCTTATCGTCTTTCATAATTATTTTAGCCTTTTAACTAAAATGTCAAATTAAATTTTTAAAAAAAAAAAGTTGATTTTTCGTTTTACCTTTCATTCTAGCCTTCAATTAAAAGACAAGTTATTATGCTACCTTATTTATTGCTGTTTAATTTTCACTGAGCAGGTTTTATCTCTAATAGATTCATGAGACAATGTTTTTGTTAAACATTCGAAAATCTTTTTGCCTAGTTTTTATTTTTTTTTTAATATTTACTAATTTTTAAATTTTATTCTTTTTCTAATAGTTATAAAATTATTTTATATAAAAAAAAAATTATTAAATCTTTAAATTAAAATTAAAATTTTTAAATCTTAGGTTAATTTAATTCCTTATTTCTTCCCCCTTAATAATATTTTTTAACTTAAAGCTAAACCCTTAAATTCTTCATTATCAATTTTATCTTTGTTTATTTAAATTAAATTTATTTCTAAAATAACTAGATATAAAAAAAATTGAAAGTTTTTTACTTCTATTTTTTTTTTTCATTATAATGAAACATAAAGCCCAATAATTTATAGATCTTTTTTTTTCGAGACTTAAAAATAATTTTTTAATTCTTAAAATCATGATACACAAGGAATATAAGTTTTAATCTTTTCTAAAAAGTTTTTTCCTTTCTTTTTAAATACTAAAAATTTAAATTTTTTAAAATTTTACTTAAACTATTAATAATATTTTTAGATTATGTTTACTTAAAAACTTTTTATTAGTGTAAATAATATTTTTTGTTAATCTTTTAATAGAACTCTTTGAAAAAAAAATTGTTGAGTTATCCCTTTTTTAAACTTATTTTTTCATTCTCTGTAATAAAAATAACTCCTGTTATAATGTAAAATAAGAAAGCTATTAAAAATAATGTTAACTTACTGTTATTATCATATAAAACAATTAATATCTTTCTGATTTTTATTTTTTTAAACTCTAAAAATCTTTCCTTCTGTGTATAAAAAATTGTTAACAATATTAACCTCAAAAAAATTGGATTTTTTTTTATTAGAGGCTGCTTAGAAAATGAAATCCTGATAATATATGAAAAAAGTATTAGGATCCCTCCTAGATAAATTATAAATAATATATATCTAAATCAATTAAAATTAAAGCTTAATCTTAAATTAATGGCCATAAAAACTGATTGAATAATAATTAAAATCCCTATTATTATAGGGTGGTTTGAATTAATTATTATAAAAAATGAAGTCAAAAATGTTAAAAAAATAATTTTTTTTAGTCCAATCTCAATTATGATAATTATAATTATGAATAAATTCTAAATTTCGGATTTTTCTTTTCAAAATTTGCAATTTTGCGTTTTTTATAAACTACGAAATTTTAATATCAAAAAAAAAATATGATTAGTTTGAATTTTTTTTTTCTTTTGGTTCATTTTTATAATTTATTTCATAAATTTCTTTTCTTTTCTAAACTCCTTATTAATTTTAGAATCTTTATCTTTGTTAATTTTTTTTATATTTGTTTATATTTTCTTTTGCTTTTTTTCTTTAAGAATAATTATGTATTTTTTCGTTTTTATTGTTTGTGAAAGGGCTATCGGTCTATCAATCTTGGTCAGAATTGTAAAGTTTTATGGATCCGTAAACTTTAATTCTATAAATTTTTTAATATTCTAATTATTTTAAGACTTTTTTTGTTCTTTATATTATATTTTTTCTTCTGTATAAATTTGCTTATACTTTTTGTAATTTTTTTTATTCCTTTTTTTTTTCTTTCAAATTTAAGACAGTTTTTAATATATAAAAATTTTTTTCTGTGTTTTGATAATTTTTCTTTTTTACTTATTATTTTAAGATTTTGGATTGTTTTTCTAAGGTTGATTTCTAGTTTAAACGTTTTATCTTCATCCTCTTCATCATTTTTCTTTTTGTCTTTTTACATTTTACTAATTTTTTTAACCACTTTTTTTTTCTCATCAGGACTCTTTTTTTTCTTTTTCTCTTTTGAATCCACTCTATTTCCCACTTTATTTATTATTATTGGTTGAGGTAATAATGTTGAACGTGTTCAATCTGGTTTATATTTATTCTTTTACACTCTTTTTTCTTCAATACCGATATTAGTATCAATTTTTTTCACTTGCAATATAAGAAATAGTTCCTTAATAAGATTTATTTATTTGGATTATTTAAATTACATCTACTTTTTTATAATAATCTCATTTTTAGTAAAAATACCTATATTCTTTTTTCATTCCTGACTTCCTAAGGCACATGTTGAAGCTCCTATTTCAGGTTCTATAATTTTGGCAGGTGTTTTACTAAAAATAGGTGGTTATGGTATTTATCGTTTGTTTAATTTATTTAAATTTTTTCCCTATTTCAATAGAATTTTTATTTACATCAGTTTATGAGGCGGTTTAGTAGCTAGTTTAATTTGTCTTCGTCAGTCTGATTTAAAATGTTTAATTGCTTTCTCTTCTGTTTCTCATATAAGAATTGTTATCATTGGTATACTAATTTTTAATGAAGTTGGTTTAAAAGGTTCCTTAATATTAATAATTGCTCATGGTTTATGTTCTTCTTGTATATTTTTTCTTGCTAATTGTATTTATGAACGATCTGGAAGCCGTAGAATCTTTTTAAATAAGGGTTTATTATCTATCTTTCCTAGGTTTTCTTTATGATGGTTTGTTTTTTGTTCTTTTAATATAGCTTTCCCTCCTTCTCTAAATTTAATTAGAGAAATTTATATTTTCATTTCTGGAATCTCTTGGTTTATAAATTCTATATTTATTTTAATATTGTTATCTTTTTTAAGAGGTGTTTATAATTTATTCCTTTTTACTTTTTGCAATCATGGAAAAGTTTGTTCCTTAATTAATTTTTTTAATCCTCTTTCTATTTTTGAAAATATAATTGTTTTCATCCATTTTTTTCCTTTATTTTTTTGATTTTTAAAACTTGATCATTTTTATTTTGTTAGTTTTGAGAACGTTGATTTGTGGAATCAAAAGAGCATTAAATTGCACAAAATTATAAATTTTTTTATTTTGATATCTCCTTTTTTCTTTCTTTTTTGGTTTTTTTTTCGTGTTTTTATCATTTTTTTTTTATTGGTTTTAATTTTAGATTATTCATTCATTGAAAAATAGTTTTTTGTTCTTTTTATATTAGTTTCCCTTTTTACTTAGATTATATATCTTGTATTTTTATAGGAATGGTTCTTTTAATTAGAGGCTCAATTATCTTTTATAGAGAGTTTTACATACAATCTGAAATTTATAAACTTCGTTTTTTCTTTCTTATATTCCTTTTTGTTATATCAATAATTTTTTTAATTATTTGCCCAAATTTTTTCTGTATATTGTTAGGATGAGATGGTCTAGGTTTAGTTTCCTATCTTTTAGTAATCTATTACCAAAATTTTAAATCTTTTTATTCTGGTCTTATTACTGCTTTAACAAATCGTGTTGGTGATGTATTTATCCTGTGTTCAATTTCCTTATTTTTTTGTTATGGAAGTTTTAATTATATAAATTTTTTTTTTAATTATAATATATATTTTTGTTATATATTTTTTATCGCTTCTTTAACTAAAAGTGCTCAAATTCCTTTCTCCGCTTGGTTACCCGCAGCTATGGCTGCTCCCACTCCGGTTTCTTCATTAGTTCATTCCTCAACTTTAGTAACTGCAGGTGTTTATATTATAATTCGTTTTAATTATTATTTAATTCAAGAAATTAAATATTTATTAATATTTATTTCATTGTTAACTATAATCATGTCAGGATTTTCTGGCATATTTGAATTTGATTTAAAAAAAATTATTGCCTTATCAACTTTAAGTCAGTTAGGGTTTATAATATCTACAATTTCTATTGGTTTTTATGAATTGGCTTTTTTTCATTTAATTACACACGCTGGTTTTAAGGCATTATTATTTATATGCGCTGGATTTTTTATTCATAATTATCATGATAATCAAGATATTCGGTTTTTTGGTTTAATAAATAAAAATTTTTGTTTTTCTTTATGTATATTTAATATTGCTAATTTATCATTATCTGGTTTCCCTTTTCTTTCAGGATTTTTTTCAAAAGATTTAATTCTTGAATTTATATTGAAATTGAATTTTGGGTTTATTTATTTAATTTTGTTTATTGTAGGTACTTTTTTAACAGTTCTATATTCTTTCCGCCTAATAATTTATTTAACCTTTAAAAAATCTTTTTTTAACTCTGTGGAATTTTTTCCTAATCTGTTAGGAATTCAAAATTCTATATATTTACTATTTTTTTTCTCCGTTTTTTTAGGATTTATTGGTTCATCAATTTTTTTTTTTCCTTACAATTATATTGTCTTACCTTTTAAGATAAAAATTTTAATTTCACTAATTTGTTTATTAAGATTTTGTTGTTCCTTAAAAATTTCTTATATAAATTTAGAATTAAATAATTATTTCATTATATATTTAAGACAAATGTGATTTTTATATTTCTTAAAAACTGATTTATTAAAATATTTTTTTTTAAATAATTCTTATAAATTTTCAAAAGTGTTGGTAACATATATTGAAAATTACTTTGGAATAACTCTATATTATTATTTTTATTTTTTTTCTGATAAATTTTTAAATTTTTTTAATTATTTGTTTTATCTTTTCTCTTTTTTTTTTGTTTATTATATTTTTTTTTATACTTTTTTGTTTTAAAGGCTTTATCTTTTTTTTATTTCAAAATAAATTTACTTTAGATAGCACTTCTTTAATTGTTAAAAATTAAAAAAAAAAAAAAATATATATATAAACGGAAATGAGTCTTTATACCTTTTATCTAAAAAAAAAAAAAAAAAAAATGTTAAGTTCGGATAATTTCGGGGTTTTTTAATACGTAAAATTTAATTCTTAGGAAATCTCCTATTTTTAAGTTCTAAACTTAACACATTTTTCTGTCAAAGAATTAAGATAAAAGCCTTATGTAAGACTAATCAGAAATTAGAAATTTCATTAAATTTATCTAATTTATGAATGTTTCCATTAAAATTATATTGAAAATATAATATTTTCATTAAATTACATAAACAGTTAGAGTTAATCTCAATTTTACTATTAACAGTAGTAAGCCTCTAATTTGGCTTTAACAAATTATTTTGAGTAATCTGAGTCATCCGAGTAAAGAGTTAATAAAATACAAAATACATAAGCCTGAATTATAGAAACTCCTATTTCAAGTGATGATAAAAGTAATTGAATCATTGATAAAATTATTACTATAAAGGGTCTTTTTAATCTTATTGTATTACCTATAAGAGTAAGTAAGAGGTGGCCAGATACTATATTAGCCATTAAACGAATTCTAAGAGTAAACGGTCGAATTGATGTACTAATTAATTCAATTAATACTATAAAACTAATTAAGGGTATTGGAGTCCCATTTGGTACCAAATGGGAAAACATTTTATTAGTATATTTCTTTCACCCATAAATAAAAAAGCCTATTCATAGGGGTAATGAGATAAAAAGGTTTATTGTAATGTGCCTAGTTGATGTAAATGAATTAGGAACTAGTCCAATAAAATTAGAAAAAAACACAAATAAAAAGATTCTTGTAAACATAACTTTTGTACTATCTTTATAACTTTTTAAAGCAATTCTTAGCTGAATTCCTATTTCTTTTAGAAGTATTATGAATAATATTTTAGACCGTGAGGGATAACAATATAAAGATAGAAATAAAAAGAAAAGAGAAAATAATATAATTATTCAGTTTATTTCTTCTATTGGAAATTTAATTCTTGATTTCGGATCAAATGATAAAAATAGTCTCATTTTTATAATGTTCTTTCTTTTATTATTTTTTACATCTTTATTTCTAAATAAAAATTCAAAAAATGTAGTTGATAAAATTATTATAAAAACAAAAATTAACAAAGTTGATAAAATTATTTGATTTATAGGTAAAATTTGAAAAATTTTATCTAAATGCATTTTCCAATACATTTACTATGTTTCGACTTATCTCAATTTTAATTGAGAGTGACGGGCAATTTGTACATATAAATATTTTTGTTCACCTTTTCTTTTTTAAAAAAGTTACTTTTAAGTTCTCTTTTAAATTTGTTTTAAACTCATTTTTATTCAATTTTTTTAATGGGACTCAATCCTTCTTTAAATACTTTGTCTTGACCTGAATTGCTTTTTCAAAAAGATTTTGAATAATAATTTCAATTAGTTTCTTAAAACGGAGATATAAATATTTTTAAAATCTAAAGTAAAGTTTTTGTGTATTATCATAGTTTAAAAAATCAAGTTCCCCTAAATTTTATTTATACTGCCATATTCTTTGAGTTTTAAAAATTTTACATTAACTCTGGATAATTTTTGTTTCTAAAATAATAGGGTATCAAATCCTTTTCTTTTAATAGTTTTTATAGATTCTAAAATTTTGCGAAATTTTTATTTAGATAAAATTTGACCTATTTTCTAATCTTTTGTTCTCCAATCTTTCATATAACTACATTTCCGTTAAATTATTTAAAGATATAGTATGACCGCGATTGCTGGCACTATATTTATCTCTTAATTATTTTTGCTTAAAGATTTCTATTTAAAAAAATTTTATACTGGTATAATTTCCATGCATATCAAAAATTATTATAATTTTATCTAGAATTAAAATTATGCTCTAAATTATAATTAATATCTTAATATTTTCAGTATTATACTTTTTTTAAGCTAAAAGAGCAAAGTAGACAATTAATAATTTTTATATGCAAAATAAATGTTTTTTTTAAACTACTACTCTTGTTCTAAAAGGATTTTGATCAAGATTGGAGTATGAATCCAATAGTTTTTTTAACTTACTTTTAGATTTAGAAGTAAGATTTAAAAAAATAAAAAAGAATAAATTAAGTGTTGAACTAGGTAAAACAATTTTCCAAGAAAAATTTATTAATAAATCATATCGATATCGTGGTAATGTTGCTCGCATTCAAACAAAAAAAAAAATAAATAATATTACGGTAATGAAATATTTTAGCTCACTTATGTAAAATCCAAAAAATATAATTGTTGAAAATCTTCTAAAAAACAAAATTATTATGTATTCCGCTATAAAGATTATAGCAAAAGTTCCCCTTCTATATTCTGTATTAAATCCAGAAACTAATTCACTTTCTCCTTCAGCAAAGTCAAATGGTGTTCGGTTTAATTCCGCTGTGCATGAAATTATTCATAACAGAAAGTTAAATATAAAAAAGATATAAACAAATATTTTTTGAACTTCTATTAGTTTAAAAAAGTTTATTGAATTATTTAAAATTATATTCCTTAAAATAATAAAAATTAATGAAACTTCATAAGAGATTGTTTGAGCTAGTGCTCGTATTCCACCAATTAATGAAAAATTTGAATTTGATGATCATCCGGCTATTAAAATTGGATAAACTCCTAAACCTAAGATTGAAAAAAATATTAGTAATCCTATTTTTATTAATAAAATAGGTTTAAAAATAGGTAGGGAAAATCAAATTATTAAAGATAAGATTAATCTAACAGACGGTGAAAAAAAATATGATGTAAAATTAGAATTAAAAGGTTTAACTATTTCCTTAGAATAAAGTTTTAAAGCATCTGATAGTGGTTGAGAAATTCCTATAATTCTGGCTTTGTTAGGTCCCAATCGAATCTGTATATATCCAAGAATTTTACGTTCCAAGAGTGTAATAAATGCTACTGCCACCAATATTATCAAAATCAAGATTAATCTTCTTAACATTAATATTAGTTTAAAAATTTGAAATTTAAGATTTTTCTTAATTTTAATTTTGAAAATTAATAGTTTATTAACTTAAAATTTCTTAAATTATTAAAAAATTTCTTATAAATGGTAAAATAAGGACTAAATAAATAGTTTTATTTTTAATACTTTTTTTCATCTTTTGATTATTATAAGATATAATTAAATTTGAAAAAATTATTCGTAGATAAAAAAACCTTCTAATTGTATTCGAAACTAAAAAAGTAGTTATTAAAATAAATTGGGTCTTTTCAATTAGAAAAATGAAGACTATTGTTTTTGGTACAAATCCTAAAAATGGAGGTAATCCTATTATCCTAAAGATAATTATAATTATAGACAGTGAAGAAGTTAAGTTCGACTTTTCTCTAATAAAAATATTATAAATAAAATTATAGTTTAATTTATAAAATAGTTTAGATGTAATAAAATTTATAAAAGTATAAATTAAAATGTAGATAGTTGTTGTTTTCTTTGAAATTAACAATGATAATAACATAATTGTAAGATGGTTTATGGAGGAAAAAATTATAATTTTTCGTATTGAAAAGGATTTCAATCCTATTAATGATGCTGCAATTGAATTTAAAATTATCATAATAATTATTTTATTCTTTGATAATAGTATTGAAATTATAATTATTGGTAAAAATTTCTGAATTGTAAGAATAAATGCTATTATAAATCAAGATAATTTTTCAGCTATTCTCAATATTCATAGTTGAAATGGAAATATACCTATTTTTAAAAATATTATTACTATTAATAAATAATTAATCAACTCATCATTTTTCAAAATTTTTCTAATTAATATAAAAAAAATAAAAGAATTTGAAGCAATTCTTTGAATCCAAAAATATATCATTATTGATTTCTCAGATTCATAAACTTTTTTATTAATTAACAGAGGCAAAAAAGAATAAAAGTTAATTTCGAATCTTATTCATATTGAAACAAAGTTAGATGATGATAGTGCTAGAAAGATTCTTAAAAAGATTAATATAAAAAATTTTGTTGAATTCAAAAAAAATATTTTTTTTATTTCATAAATGTAAAACAATTTTATGAGTAGTAATATAATCTAAATAAGATGATAAACTGTAAATTTATTTATGAATCGTTTCTGTTACTCAGGAAATAATTTAATAAAAATGTTAATTTTGGATATTAATTTTGGAATTTTCCTTTCCTGACCTTTTAGAAAAATAATTTTCAGCTTAAAATAATTTTTTTTTTGTTTTAAAGGCTTTATCTTTTTTTTATTTCAAAATAAATTTACTTTAGATAGCACTTCTTTAATTGTTAAAAATTAAAAAAAAAAAAAAATATATATATAAACGGAAATGAGTCTTTATACCTTTTATCTAAAAAAAAAAAAAAAAAAAATTGTTTACTGCCTCGGGAATTTGATTATCACAGAAAAATATAAAATTGTTAAGATTTGTCCTGTAATAATAAATGGATCCTCAACGGGTTCTGCTCCAATTCATGTTAATAAAAAAAAAATCCTAATCAGTATTCAAAATAGATTTTGTTTAATTAAATTAAACTGTCTACCTTGTTTAATCTTATTTTTTTTTAATAAAGGTAAAAAAAATAAGATTAAAATCGATATTAATAAAGCAATTACTCCTCCTAATTTATTTGGAATTGAACGTAAAATTGCATAGGCAAAAAGAAAATATCATTCAGGTTTAATATGTAAAGGTGTAACTATAGGATTAGCAATTGAAAAATTATCTGGATCACCTAAATAATAAGGAAAAAATATAGTAATAAAAAATAACGCACAAAAAAAAAATATAAATCCTATAATATCTTTAATTAAAAAGTAAGGTGTAAATGGAATTTTGAAAGATTTACTAGAAATTCCTAGTGGATTTCTAGATCCTTTTAAATGAAGGAAAAATAAATGAAGAATTACTAATGCAAGAACAATGAATGGGCAAATAAAATGAAAAACAAAGAATCGATTAAGTGTCGCGTTATCAACTGAAAATCCTCCTCAAATTCAGTAAACTAGAGTGGTTCCTAAATATGGAATGGCTGATAACAAATTCGTAATAACTGTTGCTCCTCAAAAAGATATTTGACCTCAAGGTAAAACATATCCTAAGAAAGCTGAAGCTATAGTTAATAAAAAGATTATTACCCCTAAGTTTCACGTTTGAATTAAGTAGAAGGATTCATAGTAAATTCCTCGCCCAATATGAATAAATATAGAAATAAAAAAGAATGAAGCTCCGTTAGCATGAATAATCCGTATAAATCATCCTATATTTACATCTCGACAAATATGAACTACCCTTTGAAAAGCTATTTCAGTATTAGGAACATAGTGTATTGCAAGGAAAAGTCCCGATAAGATTTGCGTTATTAAACAAATTCCTAAAATTGATCCAAAATTTCAAAACAAAGAAATATTCTTAGGAGATGGAAGTTTAATTAAAGATGAACTTAAAATTTTTATAATTGGGTTTAAATAAATTTTTTTAAATTTTATTTCAAAGGAGCAGAGTTTGTTCTACATTATATATTCTATCAAAATATCCCTTTAATCAGGCACCCTTTGTATTAAAATAAATTCAAATATGTTTATTTAAATTTAGGTTTTAGTTAACTTTGATCTAAAAGATTTAAACTTTTCCTAAAAATTTCAAAAATTTTTGTACTTATATACTAAGATCAAATTTTGAGTTTTTAGCTTATAAAGCAAAATTAATTTACAAAATTAACATTTTTATTAAATTATAAAAACTTTTTTTTTTTTAGAAAAATAATTTTCAGCTTAAAATAAATTTTTTTTTGTTTTAAAGGCTTTATCTTTTTTTTTATTTCAAAATGAATTTACTTTAGATAGCACTTCTTTAATTGTTAAAAATTAAAAAAAAAAAAAATATATATATAAACGGAAATGAGTCTTTATACCTTTTATCTAAAAAAAAAAAAAAAAAAAATGTTAAGTTCGGCCTATTTTCCAAATCAGTAAATACAAATATACAAAAATAGTCAAACAACATCCACAAAATGTCAATATCATGCCGCTGCTTCAAACCCGAAATGATGATAAGATGAAAAATGTTTTTTAATATTTCGAATTAAACAAATACTCAAAAACACTGTTCCGATTAAAACGTGAATCCCGTGAAATCCGGTAGCTATGAAAAAGCAGGAACCATAAACTGAATCAGCAATTGAAAATGACGCCTCTAAATATTCTACATATTGAAGGACAGAAAAGTAAATTCCCAAAACAACTGTTAAGATTAAAAATTGTGTTGATTTTTTTTTTTGACCTAATATTATAAAGTGATGTGAAACTGTTAATGTAACCCCTGAACTTAATAAGATTAGAGTGTTTATAAGAGGAATGGATATAGGATTAAATCTTTTAATTCCTTTACAGGGTCACTTTTGTCCAATAAAAATATCTGGTGATAATGAAGAATGAAAAAATGCTCAGAAAAAGGATAAAAAAAAAAAAACTTCCGATGTAATAAATAATATTATACCAATTTTTAACCCTTTTAAAACTTCTTTAGTATGTCGCCTTTCAAATGTTGGTTCTCGCACTACATCACGTCACCAAATAGCTGAAATAAGTATTATTATTATTAAATTAAAAAAAAATATTCATCTATTTAAACTTTGATTAAATATTTTAGCCGTTAAAAATACTATATTAAAAAGTTGAAAAGATGCCAGAAT
>NW_026273298.1:0-2137 GCF_000697945.3 Frankliniella occidentalis | reverse complement strand
GGGGGGGTCTTGAGTGTATTCATGTAAAAAAGGACACGTGTAAGTGTGTGTGAGTGTGCGTGCGCGCGCGCTGAGCCAGCACGGAGGGGGGTCAGTCGCCCTCCTCCCACCATCGCATAGGGGGTGTTTCGCGAAGCACGCGCGGACACTGTCCGCCCCCCCCCCCCTCCTTTACCCCACGTTCGCCAGCAGTGTCCTCAGCCGCTTATAATTGGGACAAGCGTCTGCACACGCACTCGCACACACCGTCCAGCCTTGCGCTCCAGGCTCCCTCTGTGGGTCACCCACCTCATCAAAATGCTAATTTCTGTGCTAAAACTCTCGGGGGAGAGGACACTCTTGTGTGTGGGGACCACACGAAAGGTTGCAGGAATTTCTCAAAAAATGATATAGCTGTGCAGCTTGTCGGTTTTTTGTTTTTTGGCGTTTTGCGCCTTCGCAGGGACTGGGTTAACTGTGGGAGACAGACGGACAGGCCCGTAGGGTATCGCCGAGTAGCGAGTGCCTGCCGTTCGGCGCTGCCCCAGCGATGACAAATGTACGGCGCAGTACTGCGGGATGGAGAAGGATCGCGGCGCCTCGCTCTTCTGCGCTCCCGTGAGACGCCCCACCGCCGCGGCCCAAGCGATGTGTCCCCCCGCCCAAAGTGAGACAAACTCGGACCGTGTTCATTCCCCCGCTCTTTCCCTCTCCCTCTCGTTCTCGTAACCTCCACAGCCCCGCTTGGCAGAAAAAGGGCTGTGTGAGCAGACTCCCGCGCCACCGCACGATCACCTGCCGCGTCCTTCGAGAGGTGGGAATAGAGGACCTGCTGCTGGTGCGGTGGATTGAAATGTATTATGGGACTATATCACCATCGCAGGCCGCGTTATTCCCCGTTTCATCGTCGCCCGCGCGTGCCTCTTTTTGTGGGCACTGCCTGATTTTCGGCTCATCGGGGGCCCCTCACCTATTCCCTTGCAACCTCCACCCCCCTATCCGCGCACACACAAAGTCCCCCCCGCCTCTCCCTCACAAGTAGTCGGTACAAGGCCACACCGCTGATTTCCCCCTCTCCCGCCCCTTTTGCCTCCTGCCTGCGTGTTTTTGCGGTGCGATCGGTATCGGGAGCGGGAGCGCTGCAAGACACGGCCAACTTTATTCGGAACGCGCTAATCTCCACTCGATCGCGTCCTTGTCCCCCTACCACGGCCACCCCTGTCCCCCGCCATATACCCGCCTCTTTGAGGCGCTCCTTTTCAATTCGCCCACGTATTTACGTGCGACTCGCTTCATCGCGCTCGGCTGAGGCAGCAGAGCCATCAGGCGGCCATATGTAATCCCGGCCCGGGATGAGATATGCGCACGTCAGAGAGAAAGACAGCCGCTGCTCAGATCTGGGACAAGCATAAGGCGATCCACGACACTTCCTTGTCCCGCACGAGACGGGATCTGAGGTGGGCACGAGTCTTTCATCGATGTGGGTGGACAGCGACGGAATGACAGGTCTGGCACCGTCCCACTGATGACAGACGACAGACGTCTCCCATAACCTGCCCCACGCCGGCGCGCGTAGTCGGAGTAACGCCAGCGAGGCCACGTCCCCGTTGTCTGTCGGCCTCTGCTCAGACTCCTTATTCAAGGCTTCATCCATTATGCAGTTCTTCCAGGTGATAGCTTTCCCCCGCAGCAACCCTGGCGTCAGCCCGCGTAAAGCGCCTTCACCAAGCCTCCTAGAGTTCACGCGTCGACTTTTCAGTTGTCTCAACTTCAATTAACTATAACACAACGGCAAAAGAGAAAGCAAATACACAGGGGCCGATAAGAAAACTTCAGTCGAAAAAAAAGGTATCGTAGCGTTATACCAGTAAAACATAAACCGCATCCGCATCATATCCGAGCACACCCAGAAAAATCAGTTCTTGGAACAAGTACAGAGCTGTACTTGATACGAGCTCTTGACTTGTGCTCTTGAAACAAGAGCACTAAAAAGGAGGCCAAAAATACTGCAAAACCTGTTACGCGCGACGCATATACTGTCAAAAACACTCCGCGGACCACCCCGCGAGGCCGCGAGGACCCCGCGGGCCACCCCGAGATTCCGCGAGGACCCCGCGGACCACCCCGAGATGCCGCGAGGACCCCGCGGACCACCCCG
>NW_026273297.1:0-1028 GCF_000697945.3 Frankliniella occidentalis | reverse complement strand
CCCCCTCCTCCCCCCATCTCTTTCTCTCCCCCTTCTCTCTCCTATTCTCCATTGCAGTACGAGCCTGTTCATCCATGATAGAGGGAAATATCAGACTCAAGGAGGAACTTTCATTATTCTGCCCATGTATGGGTGAGTAGTAGTGCGTACGCGTCTTCGGAAGAAGGTACTCTGCAAAAAAAGGAAAGGAAATGTTTTCCCCCAATAAATATTCTGCGGTGTGTTTCACAATCAAAACCTCCATTCCCCTCCGCCCCCCCCCCCAGAAAAAAGAAGAAGACGAGATGAAACGTAACATTTATTCAGTCGTACCCGGTAGTTTTGCAACTGTGTAGAGGACGGGTTGACGGATTGGCCGCACATACCGACCTGCCTTCTCGGGCCGTGGTGTGTGGATGCCGGATCCCGCAGATGTCCAGCTGTCCATTCGACCTGCTGCTGTGTACCCCCGAAGGGACAGCTTGAGAAGGAGGTGGGGGGAGGGGGCGAGCAGACAGACACACTGTATGCTCTGCAAAGCCCTCTGCTACGCGTCATACAAAATATTGACGTAAGGGGCGTTGCGGGTGAAAGCCGCATAGCAGCACACGCTGACTCCACCCACACGGGCGTGTCTGTGTGTGTGTGTGTGTGTGTGTGTGTGCGTGTGTGTGCGTGTGTGTATGCATGTGCCCGTGTCTTCTCGAGAGTCGGTGTGTGTGATCGAAACGCGCCCTCATGCATGTTCATTGCACCTCTGTGCACGCGGCATATCGTTTGACATGCGCGCGCTTTGTTCACTTTGTTACTGTCGCGGTGTGTCCAGACTGCCCAATAAGTGCGGCGGGGGTCTCTCTCCTTCTCCCGCGCTCCCTCTCCGCTCCCCTCGCGTCAAACATTATAAAATTGTTGTTTTTTTTTCATTTTTTCTCCTGCCCTATAAAACTTTTCCTAGGCGTGTGTGTGTGTTTGTGTGTGTGCGAGAGTCCTCACGTGTGTCATTGACATTGCTCCAGTGCGCGCCTCCGACCTTGGCCGGCCGCGTGCCG
>NW_026273296.1:0-1264 GCF_000697945.3 Frankliniella occidentalis | reverse complement strand
GTGGGGGGGAGTCCCCCTTTACCACCCGCTTGACTCACGTCTTTGCCAGGTTATTTAATTTGCGAGCGCGACTGGCAACCTGAGACGACGTCGTAATCGTATGGCGAACGGTCCACTCGCTGCATAGGACAGCTTCCGTAGTAAAAAAAAATAATTGGGGAGGGAAAAAAACAAAAACGACGGAGAAAAAACAAGCGGGTGGATAGGCCGGATGATGAAGCAATCGTCGCACATCTCGCCCCACCATCGCCACCGTGGAACTGAGGTGGTCACGAAAATGGAAATCTTCGCTGCCAAAAAGTCACTCACTAGCGTCGTAAAGACCCGCTTCGCGTTGCATCGCGTTGCTTCGCGTTGCCCTGCAGCAGGTCATCTCCATCTCCTCCGTGCCGTGCAGCCGCAGCGCCGCCCACGACACGCAATCGGACCCAAAAGTCAGCGGGACGAGCAGGTCGGGTCGGTCGGGTCCGGTATCCCGCGCCAGATACCCGAATAGGTTATCATGCAACTACGGCAGCTACGGATATGTATAATTACCCGGTCTCAAACCCGGACATTTTTACAATCATTTTTAATAGTCGTGTCATTACTTTGCACCGCAGATTTTGTGCGGCCCGGTTTTCTCCTCAATTCCGCCCGCACCGCATGGTGCTTCCGCAAATTACGTTTAATTTGACCCACATTTTACCCAAAACATGGCATCTCGGCGCAGCCCCGCGGTGGGTGCCGCGAGTAAAGACCGGGCACGTGGCCAACATTTGCTTACTTGAGAAGAGAGTAGGGGGCGCCATTTGCCTGGTGAAGGTGTCCCCCACGATGAGGCAATTATTGCGCCTACCACGCGCAGGGTAGGCCAACCCGCCAAGCAGCGGAGTGAAGCCGGCCCGCCCAGAGCGCTCCAAAGTGCCGTAGCGTCAGGAAACTCGTTTGCCGCACAACTGTACCTCGCGTCACCTCGGGGAGCGTGGGGAGCGTTCATCTTGAGATCGCCTATGCAGACGGATATTGCATTGCTAAGTGCCGTATGTGTCCATCAACAGGCGTCTTGTTACGGACGTATGGAAGGTGGAGGGGGTTTCTCCCTCCCCGACTTCCCCTAGGTTCAAGCCGTAGTATGACTCGCCGCTCAGCCTGGCCTAAATATAGAATATTGATTTAGAGTGAGAGCGAGGGCCCGCGCTGTCCGCTCGGTGGTGAGGGCCGGTGGGACCGGGCCGGTCCAGGTGGCGCGGGTCGACGGGGAAAGGTGTTCGGCGCGCGCGGT
>NW_026273295.1:0-1004 GCF_000697945.3 Frankliniella occidentalis | reverse complement strand
CTTTCTACTATTTATTTCAGAAAAAGAGAAGAACTTTCTGAAACAAAAAACGGCCATCTAAGTTCCAAGACGTGGCGGACAGCCCCGTCGTCCACCGGGACTTACTTCTGGACTAGGGTCCTCGTCGTCCTCTGGGATGTCCCCCTCGTAGGGGCCCAGGCGCGTCCTTTTGGCCAGCGGCACCTTGGCGAAGACGCCCCGGGTGGTCACCTCGGCGGCGGCGCCCTCGGCGTCCTCCGCGTCGTCGCCAGACTTCTTGTCGTCGTCGCTTTCGAGGTCTCGGACGACCAGTCCCGGGGGCAGCGAGGCCAGGATGCGCTCATCCTTCGGGGTGTCCTCGGCAACCTGAGCAGCGAGGACAAGGCACAGTCACAGCGTGGACGCGACGCTTGCACGCGAGCACGAGCGCGGCGGCGACCCCTTACCTTCGTGTCCTCGAGGATCTCGAACCCCTTGTGCACGGGGCAGTCGCCTGCCCAGGCCTTACGGCAGTCGATGCAGACTGAAACAAGCAACACGGACTTGTCGATACGATATCGAAACGACGTTCAAAAGAGGAAAACGACGTCGTTTTCGCGTCATTGAGGAAAGGAGGGGGGGGGGGGGAGGGATCGTGGTGAGGTCTGGAGAGAAGGTGGCACGATACTCACAGATCAGCTCGTCCTCGTCGGGGTTCTCCTTGTTATCCTCGTCGTAGAAGTACAGCTGCTGCACTCTTCGACTCTTCCTCGTCGGTTCTGTCGGCTTGGGCGCCGCCGGCCGCTTCGGGGCGGGGGCGGCCGGCTTGGCTGCAGCCAGTCTCTCTTCGTTGTTCATCATGAAGAAGGGCTTCCTCGGAGCCAGACCTGCAATACCACCCGACGATCGCGGTGAAAAGGGGGTAAGCTGGACGACATAACCGTAATCACATATTTTGATTGCAAAGGTAAAAGGGATATGCCATTGCCTCCGACTGCTGCGCTTCTGAACTTCGTTTAAAAATGGTCTAGAACAGCCCCCCCCCC
>NW_026273294.1:0-1020 GCF_000697945.3 Frankliniella occidentalis | reverse complement strand
CCGCCCCGCGCTGCCCTGTCCCGCTCATCGTGAGGCCGGCAGCCGGCAGCCGCCTCTCTCTACGCGCCAAAGCGCCTCGTCCGTTCACCCCAACATCCCGCCATGCTGCTGCATTGAGGGCGCAGCAGTGCTGAGCAGCCGGGCGCAGCTCGGCACTGCATTCAATCCGCTTGAGTCCCGGTCCCGGTGCGCCCGGTGGGGCCGGAGGTCCTGCTTGCCTCAGCGGCATGCCGGCGGTATGTAGTCCCGCTGAGAAGTGGCTGGACAGAGGGGTTGACCGACCGTGCTAAGAGCAGAGCAACATGAGAGCGAAGAGACTGCTTCATTCATTCCGCGTCACCTGGCGATTGAGGAGGAGTGCGGAAGAAACTCAACCACTTTAATGCTTGGGACATCTGCGTGCGTGTGATTGCATAAGTGAACCGGTAATCGTAGGCAAACGAGGTCTCCCGCCGCTACTCCTCGCCCCCCTCCTACCTACTCGACTGCATACTCACCACAGCTCTCCATGTCGAAGTCGGCGATGTCGTCTACAACAAAAAAAGGTGCGACGCGCCAACAAACTTGCGGCGCGGCTTTGGCGATCAAGTCCAGGGCCTCCTCAGCCTTCAAGGCATCCTGGTCGTGACCTTCAGCAGGGCCTTGCCTTCGGGTGGCCCTCCAATCCCCAGAGACGCGCCGCTGCGCTGCTCGGCTCTGCGGCCGGGAAGCGTCGTCGCTGCCCTCACACTTGCCAGGTCCTGGCCACGGGCCAGAGTCGAACCGGAGCACGACACGCGGCGCACCTAAGCAGTTGTCACCGCCGCAATGCGCATCCTGGCCGCACGCAAACACACTGACGCACAAGCGCGCTAGCCTGACGCGTTGGCTAGGAGCACACCCACTGCCTCGACGTTCTCACTGAGACTCGGCCTGCCTGACGTCCACCGGCATCGCGCCGGCAGGCCCTGCTGCTCCCTCCACCTGATGCCACCTATACACACACACACACCGGAGCCGCCCCGCCCCGCCTCGCCCCAC
>NW_026273293.1:0-1061 GCF_000697945.3 Frankliniella occidentalis | reverse complement strand
TGGGTCCAGGTTCCTCCCTAGCAATTCCTGAACCTGTAAGCCAGTACGTATTTCTACAGTCCTCAAAAATATTGAATCAAAGTGCGTGATTGTCTACTGACCTGCAGGTATACCCTGAGACTATGTTGCTTGCAGGCTGCACTCGTAGGTGGTAGAGTTTCAAGTTCAATTGCTGGCCCATGCCATTTCCGGATGCGACACAACTTCCGCTGTGTACAATAAGGGAAAGAAGACAGCATGGAAAGCTCTTGATGAAAAACCTCTCACTAACAAGTGTCGGGACTGCAAGCGTGTACATGAAGCTGGCAATTGTTTTGCGTGGAATCATGTCTGCAAAGTATGTCAAGGAAAACATCACAATGAAGTAGTGTGGAACCATAGAACTCAGCAGAGCCAGGACAAGAAGCTCTCCACCTGTTCACGCGCTGCAAGACGTTGTGACCGAGGATGAGGATGTTCCTCTGGAGGAACCCTGGCCCACTGTGCCTCTGCAGATGCGGTACGTGAACATGTTATATGTAAAACCTTCGAATGTCATAAATAGTGGGGAGAGCTCACTTCCTCGCAGGAAATATACATAGGAAGTTCACTTGCAATGGGAATTTTATGTGACAGTTAAATTAGATGGTGGAGCAGATGCAAATATTCTACCCTGTAAGGTTTTTCTGTTAATTAACATCAATTTGAAAGTAACTCCATCTCAAGTTCGTCTCCAAGGCTATGGCAAAGTCATTACCACGTCTTATGGTGAAGTATCCTTAAACAACCCGTTCAGAACATCGTTAACGACACGAAGTACGTTCAGATTTCGATAATATCTCGATGACATCAAAACGTTATCGTTACGATATAGTCATTGCGCACTGGGTATGGCCCACAGTGGGCTTGAATCCAAAAAAAGCGGCCATAATTAATAACAGACCAGGTGCGCGTTGCACGTAAGACATCAGTATGTGTACGGGGTTTTCGTATGCGCTGATTCCACTTTTGATTGATTTTTGAACTTTTCAGCAGAGCACTGCAAAATCGCTCTACGAGACCGACAGCGCCAGACCAGCTCG
>NW_026273292.1:0-1105 GCF_000697945.3 Frankliniella occidentalis | reverse complement strand
TCTCTCTCTCTCTCTCTCTCTCTCTCTCTCTCTCTCTCTCTCCCCCTCTCTCTCTCTCTCGCAACCTTCCCCTGGTTGTCGGCCCGAACGGATTAAGCTCCTGCAGCTTCCGCCGAAACATCGCCGTCGGTCGTTCTGCCCCCCTACCCGTTGGCGTTCCCATTGGAGCTCCCCCCTTCCTGCCGCTGCTGCCGCCTCGACGAGTCTTATTGATATCGGTTTTCGGACCGTCCGCCTCGCCAGACCTCCAAACCGCGGCCCCGCCCTGCCGCCCTGCCCCACCCTGGCTTGTCCAGGAAGTCTGCAGTGCGTCGTAAAACGTCACGCTAGCGGGGTCGGGTTGGGAGATCGCGGCGGTCCGCCTGGTGGGCTAGCTAAGCAGCCCCCGACCCGACCCATCAAGCAGGTGGGATGAGCGGGTGGCTTACCCCGCAATTCGCAGGCTGACGCCCGGCGGGCTGGGCAGGCCTGTCCGTCAGCTGGGTCGGTCGGGTGGTCTAACCCGCAGTTCGCAGGCTGACGCCCAACACCCGGCGGGCTGGGCAGGCCCGTCGGTCAGCAGGGTGGAGCGGGTGGCCTACCCCGCAGTTCGCAGGCTGACGCCCGGCGGGCTGGGCAGGCCCGTCGGTCAGGTGGGAGGTGCAGGTGGCCTACCCCACAATTTCAAGCTGGTGCTTCGCATTCACTCTCTCGTGTCAGATCGCATTCGCATTCCGCAGGGTGAGGCGGTGTGTATGGGCGTGTGAAGAGGAACTGGACCTGGCTGGACCGTACCTTCGAGGGTCGTGAGAATTATTATCGGCGCAGATTAAAAAAAAAAAAAAGGCGCGTGAGGGAGAGTGGGAGCGGGAGGAGGGCGCGGATGATCGAGAGCAGCAGATGACGATATTCGCCGTTTCCGTAGATAAGTGGATTACAGGACTAATCCCTACAAATCGCCACACGCGGCGAGCACTCCGCGGCGTGCTGCCTCTGTCCAGCCATGTGTGTGGAGCGTTTATTTTTGAGCCGCCACCCCCACCACCACCTATAGAAAGAGGGTCACCGTCAGATGATTCCGTCCGTGAAATTGACCTACTCGGCTCAGCTGCTCTCTCCCTCCCCC
>NW_026273291.1:0-1313 GCF_000697945.3 Frankliniella occidentalis | reverse complement strand
CGCAGCGCATCCCTGCGCGGCAGTGGGTGACGTTGCCTACTCGGCGGGCGCTCTCCGGGCTGATTTCCGCGCAGGGCCCCCGGCGGGTAGGCAACGTCACCCGCTGCCGCGCAGGGCTGTGCTGCGGGTCTGCCTACCCGCCAGGCGCTCCCCAGGCCCCGGGCGGACGACCAGCTACCTCACCGTACACGGCCCCCGGCGGGTAGGCAGACCCGCGGCGCAGGCGTGCGTGGAGGCCAGTGAGGTTGCCTACCCGCCGGGCGCTCGCCGGCCCCAGATGGGCGAGTGGGCGGAAAGCTGCTCACCAGGCAGGGCCCCCGGCGGGTAGGCAGACCCGCGGTGCAGCCGTGTGAGGAGACTGCTGATGTTGCCTACCCACCGGGCGCTCCCTGGCCGCCAGCAGCAGCGCTGTCATGCACTGCGGCAGCTACGTGCCGGTCGGGCTGTACCTCCTCGAGGCCCGCCCTGGGGCCCTGACAAGGTCCTGCGGCTGTTGAGGGGTCAGCGAACAGAGCCGTGCCCCGCCCCGCCACGCCCCGGGGCGGGAAAGTGACACCACTTTTGGGGAGAGGCGGGAGGGAGGTGGTTGAGAGGGGTAGTTTTTGGTGTGTGTGGGGGAGAGGGGTACGGGGGGAAACTATGAAGAAGGAATATGAAACCTGTTTGTCCCCGTCTAAAAGCGGCTGGGTGGTCTGCGCCGTCTGCGCCGTCTGCGCCGCCGTCTGCGCTGCGCTAGCCGGCGGAGCTCGGGGCTGTTGTCTCAGGAGGAGGAGGAGGGAGCGGGAATGGGGACGAGGGTATCTTGCGTGGAGTTGGACGACGCGTCGGTCTAGCCGCAAAGTTGGACGGGTAGGCGATGGATCGGGGGAAGGTGTTAGGGGGGGCAGCTCATATTCGACATGCCGAGCGTGACCCCAGAGGCCACAAGGCCAGGACAGGTGACCTCCACGACGGCCCGCAGCACGTCCTACACGGGTGGTGTGGTGTGCCGTTGCCGTGGCGCCTCTCCTATCCTTCTGCCCCTCCTCGTCGTGTGTATCGGGGGTGGGGAGAGGGTGGGCCGAAAGTTCCGAACTCGGCGCTGCGCAACTAAAAGGCTCGTCATACGGGAGGAGGGACAGGACAGGAGGCCGGGTCAACAGGCCGAGGGAATACACCGGGGCAAACAAGGACGGACAACGACACAAACGGGGCGGACTCAAACACGAGCCTCTTGGCTTCCGCGCCGACCCAAAGTTTGTGTCCAACTCGACCTCGGCAGAGGGAAGAAACATACACAACCCCTAGCCAGGCCGGGCCAGCCCCCTCCCCCC
>NW_026273290.1:0-2245 GCF_000697945.3 Frankliniella occidentalis | reverse complement strand
CCCCGTCAGGCCACACCCGCCTCCCGGCCCGCGCCTTCCCCGCGCTGCTGCAGCGCCAGGCGCACTGCGGCCTCACCGTAAACAAACTGCTCCGTGTATGGAAAGATGCAACACGTGGAGTAACTATACGAAACGGACGCACGGAGACCTTGTCACCCACTCTATTTAGGTGATGGGGGGAGGAAGGGGAGGAAGGGGAGGAATGGGAAGATGCGGCCCCAGACCCTCACTCCGGCCGGCAGCGTTGCTGATCAGAGGGTGGGTTTTTCATCAAGGTGGCCTAACAATCCATCGAACCAAGGCCACCCCAGCAAGGTCTGGCAGGACACACACACACACACACACTGTTGTAAGCGACAAGCCGCGATGCGTAAGACTGTATTGCGACGCAGACATGAACAGAATACTACACGGCACTCGGACCCTTTTCGACCCCCCCCCCTCTCCCCAAAGTTTTGCATCCTCATTATAAAAGAGAAACGACTTAGTGTCGAGGACGTGCGAAGGTTTTTTGCTTACGGGGGGAGCCGCCACAACGCGCACCCTAGACTCCGGTTTCAGGTTTAGAGGAAAGGGAGGAAATGGGCTGGAGAGAGGGGGGGAGGGTTGTTCAGGGACGTTGGCGAAGGGAGAGAGAGAGAGCAGGGAGCAGCAGGCGTCCTTGAAATTTGCAACGGTGTAATATCCCGGCGTATTCGTCGTCGTTATATTGCGGCGCCACATCGTCATTGACGTCGTTTCAATAATTTATGAATTATCAGGGACAGGGATAGCGGAGCAAGAGAGAAAGAGGGGAAGAGGGGGGGAGCACACGAGAGAGAGAGAGAGAGAGGCACTGTATAAGAAGGTGATGGGATTATTGGTCGGTCGAAATTACGGCGCATTCATGGAGCTGCTGAGCCCCTGCGAACTGGTGGGTAGGCAACACGCCGGGCACGGCTGCCTAGCGCACTGCCGATCCACAGAGAGAAAGAAAAGTGGAGGCATAGAGAGAGCACAGCAATACCACCGCAGATCGAGAAAGAGAGAGAGACAGACAGACAGAGACAGAGGAAAGTTGTAGTAATTTTATTTCCCTCCGCTCCTCCTTATTCCGCCTGACCTTCCCTCATTAGTTCCCAGTAAACTCATTGAGCAGCTCGTCGCTTGTGCTCGCAGCGCACGGCGCGTCCGACCAAATAAAGTAGTTTCTGCGGCGGAATAATGTCGCACTTCCTGAAGTAGTACCGAACCGTCACCTCGGAGGGTTTCTGTGGAGCTCATTGACCATCATTTCGATACACGGAGTAATAATGGACGTCGAGGTATTGAAATGAGCGTGAAATAAAATGTGTAATGTCGGTAGGCTTGGCAACGAGTTATCCGGCGCAAGGCGTTATCCGGACGAACGATGTCCGTCAGGGACGTGCCCGGCCCGACCAGACTCCAGGTTAGGTGTGTGAGTGTGCGGGAGGGCGGAGGTCGGGGGTCATGCCATAACGTAGCGTGTTCAACAGGGTGGCCATCTATGACGACTGCTTGGGGAGGTAAAGGGGGTGGGAGGAGGGAAGGGTTTCAGGGGAAGAAAGAGGGGGCAGCCTTTTCAAAAACAGGGGGGTGGGGGAAAGGGCGCGGTCCGTGACCAGCATGCAATCCTGGCGAGGGGTTGCCGGGTGGGGCTTTGGCCGGCCGGGGTCTGACCAAGGCGTGTGGCTGGGAGACCATAGAGACTCCTTGAGGGGTAGGCGCCCGCGACCACGCTCACCGGCCATCCGGGAGGGAAGTATGCAGTTGCTGGTGAGAGTGAGTGACGGCGAGAGCGCACCTCTCTCCGCTACTCCGTCCGATACTGTACAGGGTGCAGACGGGGGGTATATAGGTGAGGTGGCCGAGCCGAGGGCCGAGCTGTCTCTGGTGGCGGGCATAGGCGGCCGCATGCGAAACACCTCTGCGGCAGGGTGGGGCACCAACCACCCGTACGCAGGGCAAAGGGTAAATAAGGGCCTCGGGGGAGGTCTTTATTTGGCGTGGATGATGGAGCCCTGCAGAAGCAGGAGACATGTCAGTTTTTAGTTGGTGCTTGCCATTATTCATTTTTAAAGTGACCAAAGTAACCAACGGAGAGGAGAGGAAGGAAAGGAAGCTGCTTTCTCCCAGTTGGGAAACATGTGTTGCTACGAAACACATCGCAAAAAGTGTAATTTTCGACGCTGACGGTGTGAAGAGGAAGAGGAGGGAGGGGGAAAGGGTGATGAGAGCGGGGGGG
>NW_026273289.1:0-1430 GCF_000697945.3 Frankliniella occidentalis | reverse complement strand
ACGGGCGTTGACGGGCCGGAGGCCTATATCTTGTGCACATTTTTGCACTACCTGACTCGGGTGTCAGCGCCGCAGGCCAAGGTAGATGTATGCCAGGCGCGTCGCAGCGTAACAGTGTTTCGTGAGGTATCGCGAAGCCTGTTACGCGAGACGTGGTCTGGCGTACATCTACCTTGTTAGCCCGATAGAGTAAGAAGGTCGCCCTTTGGAGGAGACATGGCCCGTAGTGTGTACTCAAACGGTACGAAACCGTTCCGCGCTCACTCACCCCCTTCGCCCACAGCAGCGCCCTTAGTGAAAAGGGGTGAAAAATCCGACTTTTTCTCTCGGAATTGAGGGGTTAAAAGTGCTCGGAAAGTCGCGATTTTTGGTAAGGGGTCTTCTCTAGTCCCCTTCTTGACGCCCCAACCTTGTCCTACCCCCTCGGCCAAAACCACCCCCTCCCCTAAACTTTCCACCCCTTGCTAGGGGTAGTTCCGCCGAGGGACGCGTCGCTCTGCCTAAAGCACGGGGCAGCACCCTGGATGACACCCTGAAAATCCCCAGCCCGTCACTCACCCCTGTTGCCCGCTACAGCGTCATGTGTTCCACCCCTATTTCAAAACGTTCCACTTTTCCACCCTTAAAATGCCCACAGGGGGCTGAAAATTTGTGGGGACAATGTTTGGTCATCGGTTAAGAGAGGCGCAATCGCCTAGGGCAGTTGTCCCCAAAAGCAACCCTCTCAGTGGGGGTTACGCCCCTCACCCCCTCAGCGCCCCTAATCACCCCCTTCATGGGGTAGGAATCGGGAAAGCACATGAGGGCAAGTTGCCCGACGACCCAAGGGATGCGTGGTCCAAATCTGAAGTCGATACCTCAACCCATTCGCCCACCAGAGTGAAAAAGACAACAAGTCGTTCAAAATCATCCCCTGACTTTGGGCCCCTGTACGAGTTGAACGGGTGGACGGAAAATTATGGCACTAGTGCCAAAAGGAAGGCACAACCTTTATCTCTTACGGGCCAGATGGGCAAAGAGCTACTGGCAACCAAAGGGTTCCTGCGCGCCCGACGAAAAAAGGCCTGCTTTTTACCGAGCGCTCAGCGGCAGACGGGAGCCACCAAACCACGCCGGGTAGGTAGGCCAACCACAAAACACTGGAGGCTGGTGACATCCGGGGAGAGAGCCGGCCGGAAGGAAGCGCGCGTTACCAGCGCGCGGACTTTTGACCGGCGAATGAAACATGGATCAGAGACGTCGCCAACAGGCCGACATGCGCGTGTCCGGCGGACGCGGTAGCGTGACGCCGACGCACGCGCCCGACGCCACGTCGTGCCGAAACCAAACGAGCGTGTCTCTAGCGCACGCCCGACACTAACGCGTGTCAGGGACAACACGGGCGTGACTCTTGCGCACGACCCGACCCTGGCGAGTGCCAGGACATCACG
>NW_026273288.1:0-1779 GCF_000697945.3 Frankliniella occidentalis | reverse complement strand
CCGCAACAGGTGAGAGGGCGAGAAAGAGGCCACCTCTTGGACCGTTCTGGCGGCCTGGTGCCGGCGGGCCCAACGTCCCTCGCCTCTGTCAAGGACAGTCGCCCCTCCCGCTGTCCTGTTTCCCTCTCACTCGCTCCCTCTCTCGCTCCCTCTCACCTGGCTGTTCCAAAGAAGCGCGCGTGAGTGCGACGCGCAGCCCCCGCGCCCATGCATTAGGAGCAGAACCTGTCTCACCCAGAGAAATGATTAGCAATGGCAACTGGCAACCATCATATGGTTGGCTCACGGAGCACCATAAAATATGGTTAATGCAGCCTTACCGTGATTGTGAGAACCAAAAATATGGTTTTCATTACGTTGTCACTGTTGCCTCAACCATATTTTACGGCGCTCCCGGAGCCGACCATATGATGGTTGCCATTGCTAATCATTTCTCTGGGTGTCAAGAAACATCCCGCGACGAAACATTATTCGTCATTCACAACATTATTGCGACGAGAGACTTGCGAGGGAATAACATTATGACCGTCGAAGAAGCCGCCCCCGCGTAGCCCGACCCCTCGCACTGCAGCGCGGCATGCACTCGTGGCCCTGGCCCGGCCTGGCGGCGCGCCATGCGCCCTCTTCTTGCTCGCCCCCCTGCCCGCCCCTCTTCGCCAAAAGGGATTGCGAAGCGCTGCAGCAGCGGATGCCATGGGGCAAGCCGCCGCCGGCGCCGCGGGAGCTAGGTGTCAATGCGCCGCAAGGACGTCAGGGCAGGGCAGGGCATACCCCTCGACCTGTCAACAAGTCTGTTCCCATAGTTTAACCTTCCCTACCGCCCGCTCAAACAGAAAGGAACTTTGAACACAATTTAAAATCGGCAAGATACACCGATTTACAACCGGGTAGGAACCTTCTAGAGCAGCGAGTACTTCTAAGCCGTTGGACGTCCGCCGTCGGGCTGGGGGCGCGCCTTAATGTTCGCAGAAGCGATGATGATGGTGATATTCAAGTCAAGGGTCACTCTGGACACTGTCCAGCCCAGGGGTCACGCCGAGGCTCTCGACAGGCTGACGCCAATCGACTGTCCGCGGGGGACTGGCCGGCAATTTGTCAGTGACGACGCCGCGGGCTGGAAGCTTCCAGCAGCGGCCATCATCCATTAGCTCGTCAAATTAAACGTGTCATTTATGAGCTTTACGCGACCGAGTTGTCGTTTTTCGACAGCGCGCACGTGGTCGTGGCGGTGGGCCAGCCGCGCTCGTCGTCTAGCTCAAGTCGCGCGCCGCGACGCCACCGGAAGAGGACGGGCCACAGAGTAGTTTGTTTTTGTCAACGAAAAATATACGCCAAACGTCAAAATACCAGGGGTATCTAGAAAACGGTAATAACACCCGTGGCGCGTGGCGGAGGCGAAGTCGTGGAGCGAGATTAAAACGCGTGACCGTCCAGCGAAAGAGAGCTGCTGAACCTAATAAGGTTCTGAGCGACAAGTGGTGGCTGTGTGTTGCCAAAGTCATTACCACCTCGCTCACGAGCGAGCTCACGAGCGAGCATGCACACACTCTCCGCCGTACTCGCGCACACGTACACACATTTCGACACACCGCCAGGACCAGTCGGGCCCTACACATATGATGGACCGTCGCGTCGCCATTCGCGTCTCCAAAGGTTTTGAGCGTCATTTCGATGAGAGTTGTACGTGAACGAGGATACTGCCTAATGGGCGTGAGTGAAATGAAGTACAAGTTAAAGACTGTTCCGATAGTGGGAGAAAATCGGAGAAAAGATAACGCA
>NW_026273287.1:0-6701 GCF_000697945.3 Frankliniella occidentalis | reverse complement strand
CCAATACAGCCTCTTACTATTATTAAAAAAAAAAAAAAATGTTTGCAACAGCTTGTTTATCACATTGACCTCCAATCAGAGTCTCACAAACTCGTTCCGCGCGCTCTACACAGCTGGCCGCTGCTGCTGGTGCATGGAGGACAGCTCGTGGTCGTCCTGACCGCGCCCCTCGTCCTCGTCCGCGCCCACGAGAGCGAGCCCCGTCTCTGCCCGGGACAGGCTGTCCGCTTTGTCTCCTGCTCCTGTCGCCAGGGAAAATGAGACGTCGATGGTAGGCAGGGATCGGTTACACATCCAGTCGATGATCTACAGTCACCGGGGAAGAGTAGTAGCCAAACTAAAAGAGTCCCCCACCCACCCACGCGGGCCGGGCCGTGCTCTTACCTTCTTGAGCGTGGAGGATCCCCGGGAGGTCGCGCGGCGCCGCACAGTGCGTGAAGCCTTTCATGCCCAGCCCGGCGACGAGCCGCAGCGCGCTGGCCGGCAGCCCCATGAAGTGGAGCGCCTGGCCGCGCTTGCCCAGCTCTCGAACGAGGACCTCGAGCCCCTGCAGATGGACGTGCGAGAGGACACACATGATGCTCGGGGGCTAGAGATTGTTTCATTGGGGAGGGGAGCAGGCCTGGTTCTGGTTGGCACAGTACCTTGACGGCGGTGTAGTCGAGGCTCCGGAAGTGCGTGCAGTCCAGGACCATGGGCAGCGCGGCGCCACCCTCGCCGGCGGCTGCAGTGACCACGGCGTCGCGCACCACCCCCATGGCCGGGAAGAAGAGCCCCACCTCTGGTCGCACCAGCACGTACTCGCCCCAGCGGGCCTGCGGGCGTTCGTTAGGGATCGTGTACACACCACGTAAATTTTGGGGGCTGGGAGGGGCGATCTAAATAGTATGAGGCCCACCCCCGAAAATCACGTGGTGTGTGAACGATCCCTGATCAATCTGAACTGCGACGGCATCGGACAGACGGTGACGCCGCTCGACGTCGTGGCGACGCGCACGGAGTTATCCAGAAAGTAAGTCCGTTATTCGCCTTACGAAACTACTAAGTTTAGTTTAGCCTCTGCAAGCTTGCATAGCACCTGATAGGTAGGCAACATCCTGGCTGCAGTGCATGTGTACACTGCGGGCTGGCCTACCCCGAGTCTCGCAGGCGCCGAGCCCCCGTAGTCTGCCGAATGAATCTGAGAAAAACGGACTTTCTTTCTGGGCGATCCCCAACTCACCTTGCACAGCTGGACGGTGATGGGCGGACGCGCCCACAGGTACACCAGGTGGGCCAGGTCCAGGCTCACGCCGAGCAGCAGCCCCGCCTCCACCCCCATGCCCAGGCACGCGGCGAACGTCAGCACGGTGACGAGCAGGGAGCGCTCTGCACGAACAAGAGGGGAGTTAAACAGTCGGTTCTCCTCGGGCGAGGCTCGCCGCGACTACCACTCGTGTACAGGAGCATGCAACGCACTGCTGTTGCGCCACAGGGGCTTGAGGATGCCGAAGTCGACGAGGAAGACCACGGCGCTGATGAGCACGGCCGCCAGCGTCGCCTTGGGGATGTAGTAGAAGTAGGGCGTGAGCAGCACGAGCGCCAGCAGGATGAGCATCCCCGAGTACAGCCCGGCCAGCGGGGTCCGCACCCCGGACGCGTTGCTCACGGCCGAGCGCGTGAAGGCGCCGCAGGTGGGCATGGAGCTGACGCACGAGGCCAGCAGGTTGCACGTGGCCAGCGTCACCATCTCCTGGGAGGCGTCCACCGGGGCGCCGTTAGCTGCGGTAGAGAGTGAGGGCGTGACAGCGCCGTTATTGGCCAGGCCAGAGGCACCAGAGGGCGGGACCGGCGGGGCGCCCGTCGAGCTGGGGTAGGCAACACCACGACACCGGGCGGCGTGGCGGGCCTGCCTATCCCGAGCCTCGCAGGCGCCTCGAGGATCCCTCTTCAACTTACAGAAGGACTTGGCGATGGCGATGTTGGCGAGAACACCCACCACTGGGACGACCAGAAGGCCGCCGCCGTAGGAGGTGGCCATGTCGACAAAGGACAGGGTCGTGTTGGCGGGACCCGGTGCGGAGAAGGGTGGCAGCGACAGTGGAGGCAGGCCTGGTTGCACTTGGCCTGCGATCGGAATGGGTTGAGGGTTATTATGGTTCACGCTGCTTCCCATGGTTGTGGCAACGGTCTCCTACTCTCCGCTTCCTTGCGTACCTGACAAGGCGAACGGCACCGGTTGATGTGCGACGTTCTCCCACACGTAGGCGGTGACGGCGCACACCAGGACGACGAGGGCGTTGCGGCCGATGGAGAGCACCCAGGCCACCCGGCGAAGGCCGCTGCCGGGCGCGCCGACGGTCCCCAGCTTCTGCACAGGAAGGGGTCGGTGAACGACGCGCGACGTGGGTGCAGCGCTCGCACCGCACCGGCCTGAGCGAGCTTCCCACCCACCTTCATGCCGATGAGCACGACGACGCAGCCGACGCCCAGCATCGAGTCGGCCAGCTTGGCCTCGGTGATGTGCTGGGCCAGCTTGCACAGCGTGTCGACAAAGCCGTGCGCCTTAAAGCGCAGCCCCAGGAGCCCCTTGAGCTGCGACACGGCGATCATGACGGAGTAGGCCGACGTGAAGCCCGAAGTGACGGGGTCCGAGATGAGGTCCACGAGGAAGCCGAGCTGCAGGAGCGCCATGCCCAGCTGCACGGCCCCGGCCAGGAACGTGAGCAGGATGACGGCCTGCACGGGCTGGTCGTGCGTGTATTGCGCCGTGAGCAGCGACATGAGGGACGTGGGCCCGATGGACACCTCCTTGATGGTCCCCATCAGGACGTACACCAGGCTCCCCAGGAAGGAGGAGTACAGGCCGTACTACTCTGGCAGATAACACACGAGACGTTTGAGCGGCGCCTTTGGCCCGGTGTGGCCGGCATGACGATGTCCTTGTCCTACCTGTGGGGCGAGCCCGGCCAGCAACGCGTACGCGATGCTCTGCGGGATGAGGGTGAGTCCGAGGGTGAGGCCCGCCACGAGGTCGGCCACGGCGTCCTCCCGCCCGTACAAGGGCATCCAGCGCACGATGGGCAGCCGGCGGCGCAGCAGCGGCCCCCATCCTCCCGAACCTGCAGGTGATTTTGTTTATTCATTCGCCGAAGGCGTTGGGGGTTCGGGTTCACAAATGCCTACGAATATTATTTGTTTCCAGTTAAACTGCACCCCCTTTTTACTTTACAGCTCTTTCACCGGCCGCGGGTGCGGCAGAACGTGCAGCCGGATGAACTCACCCCCCCCCCCTGCCTTCCCCCTTTTCCCTTCCCTCCTCTCATCTCTCGCACGGCCTGAGCTTTCTTATCACTGTCAGGTCACAAATAATGTCCTGCTAGGAAGAAAGGCGAGACGAGGGCTGTCCGCCGCGCCTACCCTTGCGGGGCTTGGAGGTGAGTCCATTCCTCCGTTTGGGAGGAACACGACCGATGGGACCAAACGAATATTTGTCGTGGACCGATAAAACTCCCGCCACCCGGAGATGTTCCATTTCTATTGTTCCAGCGGTCGATGTAAAGCGCAAACGCTCAGGGCCGAAGCAGCTTGACCCCACCGACGGACCACACCGACGACCTCGAGTGACACGCATGTGGAGCGTGGACCCGAGAGCGGGTGGTGTAGTCAATATCACTCGAAACGACAGCGACGGTGGAATCGGAACCCCTGTGCACCCTGGGGTGATGTATTCGCCCCTCCTCTGCCACCCCGCACCCGCCGTGCGGCAAGGTCGGACTGGTAGTACATCGCCACCATCGGCTCACCCGTCGGCGTCCTGCAACTCGCCCTCGGTGGTCAGGAGGGAGAGCGAGAGAGGGGCACCGTGCAGATCGGGCGCGCACTCACGTGATTTGGAGGTGCTGCTGCTCATGTGGTGCCGGCGACAGCTCTCTGCACACTGTGTGTGTACGTGAATGTGTACGAGATAGGTGCCTGCAGGGCGTGGCGTGACGCGCGCGCGCAAACATGTGTGCTCCAGGGCTAGGGTGGGGCGGCCCTCGGGCCGCTCGGCCCGCCCGGGCCACCGTGATGCTGCAGATCTGCTCGGCCATGGGAGAGGTTTTGTGGGTTTCGTTCGCAGGTTGGTTCGAGAAGTGGGCTGGTCCAGAGGGGTTTGAAACATCCCCCGCGGTCGGCCACCCACGCCGTTTGTCATTTCTGCGTATAGTCTGTGGTTGTATTTTGCGTCGTCCTTTTATATTCGTTAATCTGGCCACATCCGGTGGGGCTGTAATCCTCACCCCTCTGCCCCACCCCTTTACACGCACCGGTCCTGCTTTATCAAACTGATTCGGCCGCCATGTGGTGATGTACCTGCCGCGACCTCTGCCCGGCCCGCCCAGGGATCGTCCAGAAATGACGTCCGTTTCTGTCAGATTCCTTCTGCACATTATCGGGAGCAAGGCGCCTGCGATACTCCGGGTAGGCCGCCCCGGAGTACACGCACGCACTGCAGGCGAGATGTTGCCTACCCATCAGGCGCTCAGGCAGCATGTAGCTGAGAGCTAACTCAGCTTGGCAGGTTCCGGCAGGTTCGTAACAGCGAATGACGGAAGTACACTGTTAAAACCTCGCAATGAATTTTATTAACACATGCTGTTACTCTAGGGTTTTTAAAACATTCGGTGCTTTCGGTCTGGTGGTACGGGGAGGACCTAGAAGTCGTAGATGTAGTGGTCCCTCTTGACGTCCGGACGGAGGAGAGGCACGCCCAGGAGGGTGGCCGCCGCGACGGCCAGGCTCGCCAGCAGCGTCCGGTTCCTCCGCCGCTCCAGGGCCGCCACGCGCTCCGCGTACACCGGCGCCGGCTGGGGCACGTCGTCCAGGGTCAGCGGCCGGCACCTGGACCACTGGGACTGAGGCGGGAAGGAGAGGGCCATGGGAGTGGGATTGCTGCCTGGGGGGTTCAACCACGTGGTGCTTATCGGGTCGCACCTCCTGGTCCGGACCGTCGTCATCCTCGGGCCGGGGCCGGGCCGGGGGCTGCGACCCGGGTGCGGGGGGCCCCGCCGATGGTGGCGCCCGACCGGCCCGACTCAGCCCTTTGATCACGTTGGGAAGCGGCCTGAGCGCCATGCGGCTCTGCGCCGAATTGTAGCGATCGTGGCGGCCTCTCACTGCTGAGGGCTCCTTGGTCTGCCGGGTCTGTCGCTCCGCCTCTCGACGCGACTCCAAATAACAGGAGCGCTCTCGCGTTTTTCGGGGAGCAACAACACTCAAATGAGCTCAACAATCAGAGACGGGAGGTGCTGGGGAACCGCCTCGCCACCGAGTGGTACCGACGGAAGCGGGAGACAGTTATCATGGCCAAATTGTCGTAAAGCGAGAGATACTCTGTAAAAGTCTGACCTGGGCATGCGAGTAGTCTGCCGTAACGCATTGGGTGACGTGACGAGCGGCCCGGAGGAAGCGCTGGAACTGGCTCCACTGGCACTACAGACTGTGGGCCTGTGGTGCCGTCACCTGCTAGCCCGCGCCCGGCCGCCGGCCCGGCCCGACACCTCGTGACGGTGCAAACAAATAATTCGCAATTTCGCGGGAACTCCCGCCCGGACGCGCGCCTGGCAAACAGGAGGAGACCGCGAGCCGCGGGCGCGCGGGCGCAGGGCCGGCCGCGGGAGGCTGCGGCGCGGCCCTGGCGCTGACGCACGCTGACGAGGACGCGAGGGGATGGGGGGGGGGGGGGGGGGGAGACGTCTATGGTCTCTCTCATTCACCTTTCAACGGACGTCATGTGGCCTCCTCTCCTGGCGTGGACCTCCGTGGTGTCGCCTACCCGGTTGATAAGCGAGGGGGGAAACGACTCTTAGATCAGAACTCGTGTACAGAGTATTACCTCTAATCCCCCGTGGGTATTACCCCGTGATTTCCCTGGATCGGATTATTTAAGTCATTTGCCTCTCGTTTGTAAGCCATCTTCCAGGGGGCAACAACGGTAGCAACCTCGGCGCCATCGCTGCTCTTCCCCTCCAGCCTGCTCCAGCTGGACGATGTAGCCTCGGTCGACCACCGGCATTATTGAACCGCTCAATGTCCTGTTCCCAACGAACTTACTTCCGGTGTTTAGGATAAAGGACGACAGAGTTTTATGAAGAAAGGTTCAAGTTTATGTGCTTCAAAAAATTTATTCAATGCAGAGACTTTACAATAGTTCAGTACAATGAAGGAACTAATAAACAAATTATTAAGGGCCAAAATTGGTGCTGTCCAACCGTTAATATTTACACTTTTGTAATTTATAGTTTGGAATTGTTTAAGATATCTATAATTCAAGTATCTATCTTACTTCCCGACAATTTTCTGTTATGAACACCTCAGTCAAACATATCCACATTTAAATTTTATCAACGTTTTCTCCATTAAAAATAAAGTACTTTACACTTCTGAGACAGAGCTTCAATTCGCTACAAAATAAACAATCTAGTATGAAAAAGAAACAATATAAAAATAACGAAACATATAAACACTAATGGGGTGTCACATCCTGTGAAGGATAAGATTATAACACAAGTAGGACTGGCAAAATGGGCCCATAAAAATGGTAATAAAAATTGACCTACTTATCTGATAAATTGACCAAGATAGCAATGCTCTGAACAACATGTTTTAAATTTTGAATTCTACAAACTCATCAACCCTACAATTTTTAAATGTATTAGTAAAGAAGAATGGTGATTTTA
>NW_026273286.1:0-1702 GCF_000697945.3 Frankliniella occidentalis | reverse complement strand
CAGTTTCCAGAGCGCGCGCTTGAGGAGGATAGCGGAGGAAGGGCCAGTTGGACGTCAGCGGTGCGTAACCGTGTCCAGCCAGCCCCGCGGGGTTGGGTCCATGGGTTGGGTCGACGCCAACGGGCCTCTCGTCCCGTCTGGAATGTCGACGGATCAGTGCAACACGGCAACGCAACGGCACACCGAGCCGAGACGAGCCGAGCGAGCCGGCCCGAGCCGCCCGTCGCGCCATCCGTAGGAGCCGAGGCCGAGATCAGACCGCGGCGGACCGCGGTGCACAGGTTGGCGCGGCGGGACTGACTGGGTCGGCGGGGTCGTCGCTCCCGCGGCGGCGGCCCGCGGTAGGCCAGCGAATGGCCTGCCCGGCCTGTCGGCCGACGCGATGCAAACAATTGCACTCATTTGAACTGCGTGCAAATGCTGTTTGATATTCGTAACAAACAACCAGAAACATGAGTTTTTAAGTCAGTGAAAGAAAAAACCCGAAAACAAAAACACTGACTTTTGCCAAGAATGAAACTCCAAAAATATACCTTTCTGTATTCAAGAAACATTTTCCATATTTCCAACGAATTGTTTTCGTTTCCCGACGTTACTTATATGATCCCCTCAAGTTCTACAGCATCGTATTGGAAATATCAAGACAAACTATTTCAAGAATGTTTTCTTGTAGATCAAATTTGAGATAATACATCTTTCACGATATCAATGAAACAAGTGCCACTTCCAAGTCGATAGTTTATATTTTAATGCGAAACACACCAAAGTCCGTTGAGATAAATCTTCACCAGAACATGAACAATTGCGATCAGAGCGCCTGCCATTGCCAGGGTAGGCCACTCGCCCCACACCCGCGTACAACGGGCGACTGGTTTGCCTTACACTTCGGCGCCTACCGCGGGAAATATAATAAAAATGCCTTTTCGTAGACGGGGAGAGAGAATGGCAATGGGCGAGGGATGGTTGGATCCTGTCACGAGCATGTTCTGCTGGCTAGTTTGTCTTCTCCAGGGCAAGGGACTGTTTCCTTCCGACTTGAGTTTGATAAAAACACATTGATTATATACTAGAGGTATCTATTCTATCGGATTCTATTAATGAAAATTTAAAAAAGGAGGGTCGGTCCAACGCGTCCAACGCGCGCGAGCGCCTGTCAGGATAGGCCAGCCCGCGAGACACGCGTGCACACAGACAACGCGATTGCCTACCCAGCAGGCGCCCCGCATCGATACAGCGCAGAAGTCCAGGAAACATTATTAGAGACGCAACTGTTCGCAGAAAAGAATCGAACTGCATCCTTATGCACTGTTAAAAAATATTGTCAAAATATCACTCTTTGTAATGACTAGTGTGTTAAAAAACAAGATCGTTCGTTTTTATTGGCACGTGGAAAAATTCCTTCTATTTTGCTCGTAGTGGTCAATAACAATGATTCCTACGTTTCACCATGTTGTAAAACCACAACAAAGCCGTTGTAAATTTTGATAGCAAGATGTATCGTTACAGAACGATCAAGTTTGTTTTATTACAATTTTTTGGTGCAGGCGGAAGTAAATAACCACTGTTTTGGAATGAAAATTTGTTTCAGAAAATTTGGTGAATGCTGTTGCTCTCAAACTTAACATCAAATGTGTTGTAAATTTACAACAAAATTTTTAACAGTGTGGAGGTAACTTTAACTTAAAGGAAAGGGAAGGAGGGG
>NW_026273285.1:0-1595 GCF_000697945.3 Frankliniella occidentalis | reverse complement strand
CCCGCTTTTCCCCTCTCGGCTGCCGCACACCCCACCTCAGCGGCTCTTTGTGTGAAATTCGAGGGTCATAAAACGTGGTTAACCGCGCTTCGAAAAAAGAACTATCAAAAAACAATATGACGGACACAACAGTAAAAGTGCGATGCATCACAGCGGAAATTGTGTTTGAGCTAGCCCTTCTGATGCCAACGGCGCTTACTACTGAAAGTTTGTGCACGCTGTTTGTTCGTGAGAGAGGGTCAGAGAGGATAGGGTCGTGGAGCTCGGTGTTCCATTCCAGCGGATGTTACTGTGGCTAGCCTGCGCCGCCCGCGCAGGTGCACTTACCACGGGAAAGTAAACCGACGAGCTGTTGTTACTGCCTGCTTTGTCCGGGCGCTGTTTTGTGCCCAAGTTGATCGAACAGGACGAGAGCGGTCGCGGTCGGGTTCCCTCTGTAACCATGTGAGTGAGTGGGCGTGAGTGAGATAGAGAGTGGTGGGGGCACTTCGTAACGTGAAAATAGAGAGAGATAGAGACGCAGAGGGGTCGAGAGGGAGAGAGAGAGGAAAGAGAATGGGATGCGGTGAGGTGGAAGCGATTGTTAGTTCTCATCAGGGTAGGGCTGGCCGGGTGGGACCAGAGCGGGCGCGCCTGCCGCTGCGGCAACATGACAGTCTGGGTGGGCAGCCTCCGCCCCCTCTCCTCTACTACATTGCCTCCAACAGCGCCTAGATGCGCTATACGAGAGCTACGCCTCGCCACAATACACCCTTTGCCCTCTCCTTTTTTCTCTTTTTCCTTCCTCCATCTTCGTTTCACTCACTAACACCAGCACCACATCGTAGATTTGGAGGCAGCGGGCGACGCCACCCGTCGAAAATTCCGTTGTGATGGTGAGTCGGCCGTTAGCCGCCGTCAAGCCTCAGAGCCTGTCCCTCGCCCTCTCCCCTGCCCCTACCCTCTCCATGCCACCACACCCTCCTTTCCCCCCACCCCTCCCTCTTCCTCTCCCTCCTCCCTTTTTCCGAACGGAGAGAGAGGGCGTTGCCTCGCTCCAAGGCCGACGTACAGAGTCGTATATCGGAGGATGAAAACCACCATCGAGATCTTTACGGTGTTTGCTGAATTACAGCACGGATAGGGGAGAGGGGGTGGAGGCAGAGCAACAGTCTGCAACGGAAATGAACAGGGGTGCGATTATTATCAGCGTTTTTATTTTCTTGTTTGGCGAAATAGTAGGTTTGCTTTCTGTCCCTTATTATTGAGCTGAGTTGTGTGGCCGGCTCGCCGCCTTCCCCACAACCATTGCCAATAGCAAACGCTCCTGCTGAGTTGAAAAACGTTTGTTCTTCCTGCCTGCCTCCGGCGCTGAGCCCGTAGGCCTTCATCCCGGCTGTTGGCACTTTTTTTTTTTGTCCTCTTAGATATTTTCCCCCCGTTTCGTTTCGAGGGGATTGGGCGGGGTGGTTTGTAAGGGGTGTGTGCCATCTCTCTTGCCAGACGTGACGCCCATGTGTATATCCCCCGCATGAATACCGACCCCTTCTGCGTTTGTTACACCAGCCAAGTTTGGCGGGACAACCGAGTCTGGCTCGCGGCGTGGGCGGACCGAG
>NW_026273284.1:0-3137 GCF_000697945.3 Frankliniella occidentalis | reverse complement strand
GGGGGGAGGGGGCGCGCGCGGTCAGCAGGTCACCGTCGTCGCGGAGAGGCGGCGGAGGACGCGGAGGATCCTAGGTGTGCCAGATGAGCACGCGGCCGCGACTCTCTCTCTACTGAGCAAGGGGCCTCGGCAGCATCACGGCAGGCAGGGCGGGCACCTCAGCGCCCGCCCCCCGCGCCGCCCGGAGCCCGCGGAGCCGCGGCCAGGTCGCACGTGGCCCCCCGCCGCCCCTCCTTCCCAACCATCACGATTCGCGGTGCAACTCGAATCACGTAACTCTGCGCGCGGTAGAGGGAGACGAGACGCCGCGGCAATGCATTCGAGTGTCTCCCTCTCGCCTCTCTTTCTCTAGCTCGTGCCGACGCCGCTCGGACCAGGGCGCCACATACAAAAATAATCAAAGTAAATTCTAAATAGCAACCGAAAAATGAAGGTCAATTGTGAAACAACTCCGTCTTTTCAGGAGCGGGCCAAGGTGGCCTCTGAACCCTCAAGACCTCTATGGCCTCTTGGCGGGCCAGTGTAACACACCACTGTCGCCCATGCCCGGGCCAGAGTGAACTGTATCGGCGGACCTTGTTGATAGGCTGAGTACATACCTGGTATATATGCCTCGCGGAGGCGTGACGAGTCGTCAGCGAGAGCTAAGGGAAAGTAGACTCCCTAGCCTGTCGTTAGAAGTATTTGTCCGTGACACGGATGCCAACTTGGTGTTGGCTTATTATTATAAGTGAGAAACTAATCATAAGCCCCACAAATAAGGGTGGAACGAAAATCTCTATGTAGACTGATGATTGCTGTGACCTGTTGAGGACGCGGGAACCGACAACCGATTCCCGTCCCTGAAGCTATCCAGCAGGTAGCAGCCGGATCGATTAACATTGTAATTTGGGCAAATTTGCAACAAGCAATAGCTCTTACGGTATTCCTGTTAAATTTTCCAAAAAATCCTGATGTTGAGTAATTTTGAAAAGGTCTATTCCGAACCATAACCTAAGAGAGCCGTTTCCCGGATATGCCTTTGAGTGTCGGAGGGGGCGAAAAGCGTCCGTTTTGCCTAAGATCAAACTTTGGCCCATCCGGAGGGGTCAGAGGTCAGCCAATGCATCAAAATGGACCCTACAGCTAGTAACTTGATTCCGGATCTACTTTTTCGATTCCAGATTTCAACCCCACCCTACCCTACTCCTATAGACGTCGGAGCGATACTTTGGTATTCGGGTGGGTGCCACGTGACAGCCGAAGCTGGCTATCTGGCGTTTTGATTGGATCGCGGAGCCCAGAGCCGTTCGGCTAATAGACCTTTTCGCCCTCAATTTGGCAACAGCGCAAATCTCTATGGCAAGATTGTAATTTGAGCAAATTTTCAGAAAGCAAAAACACTTGTCCCTTGTAAATTTTCCAAGGAATCCAGTGTCCAAGGATCACAGGCACTCAAAATACGGTTTATCTCAAATATAAAATTCTATTTGCGGTGTTGCCACGTTGTGGGCGAAAAGGGCTAAAAGACCCGAAACCGTAAACAAAACCCGTCTACCGCACCGCAGTGTCCTACACGGCGGGGGGTGGCGCTGCGCTCGGTGGTGAGCAGTGGGCAGGTTGGGACTAGCGAAGATAGGTTGGGACACGCGGAGGTGTGCTGGTCCAGCACTCCACCGAATAACCCGAGTTTCGACCAGTAGTTGTAAACAATCCTCGAAACTTGTCTGTTAGTGAACGTCGCGATCGAACGCCGCACACCACTGCACTTCGAGCGGCGCGGCCAGCGGCATCAGGGCGGCATGGCGGGGCCGTGCGAACTGGACCGCAACCTGCGGGAGTGCAATGTGGTGTTGGACAGGTTGTTGCCCGGGGACGCCGAGGCCCGGATGGCCCGGATGGCCGTCAAGGAGTGCCGCGTGGTGCTTGAGAGACTGACCGAGGCTGCGGTGAGCGCCGCCGGCACCACCGCCAGCACCACCGCCGGCACCATCACGACTGACGAGGACGAGGACGAAGACGAGGAACCGCGCACAACTCGCGTCTGGCGACGCGTTTTGAGGAACACTACCAAGACCACCGCGGCCTCCACCACGGTCCGGGAGCAGACCGGTAAAGTACACTTTGGGCCAATAAGTTTGGCTACAGTTAGATTTGAGGGTCTGAGCATTTCGAACTTTTGTTTGTTTTTGTCGCAGGGATGGGCAGGCTACGCAGTAGCGCGCGGTACCCCCTCCGACAGAAACGTCTGAGCCAGCAGGACACCGTCATGGAGGTCACGAAGCGTGAGTAGTCCGGACAAGGGTCTAAGGAGTGTGTCACAAACACTTTGTTTACAAAGTCGCCGATGCGGTGTCAGACACTCGCTGGCAAGGGCTAACTCACCACCACGCTGTGTTGTTGGGGCATTCTCAGGCAGCAGTTGGCGGCGAGGACGCACCAGGTCGAAGAAACCCCCTTCGAGCACGAGCACGGCCGTGTCTGTGAGGACCGGGGAGCTGGCGCGCTGTGCACAGACCGAGCCAACTGAGCCCGGGGCGGCTGGGCAGGCAGAACAGCGCGCGCAGGGAGACGCCGACACGTGTGAGGCCCCCGCCCCCACCCCCGCACCTGCGCCACCCAACGCACCCAACCGGCGTCTGCTGTGCTTCAGGGTCGTGATCGAGGTTCGCGTCCCCTCCACGTCGTCGTCGTCGCTTTCGGCCCCTCCCGGCGTACTCCAACGACTGCGTCTTGTTCCAGGCCATGGTGCGGCCCAGCACCGGCGCGTCCATCGGCTTCGGCGCGCTCTTCGACGACGACGAGAAGGCCGTGCTGCAGCGCTGGCTCGAGCTGTCGGAGGGCGCGGCCGCCACCTACCTCCACCTGCTGGCGTCGCCCGGGCCGTGGGTGCGCGGCACGACCCTCGCCGCGTCCTGCCCGGGGCTGCGGGAGCACTTCGCCGCCCTCGAGAAGACCGGCTTCGTCTCTAGCGGTAACGCAAATTGGGGCCATTAGGGACCGTGCCTTAAATTACGCAATTTTTAGGGTATGCGGGGCGAGGGGTCCTTCACTATAAATTCTAGTGTACACCGATTTTTCTGTTTTTCTTAAAAAAAAATCTGATTTTTTTTTCTGACTTTTTATTGATTTTTTCTGATTTTTTTTTTTTGATTTTT
>NW_026273283.1:0-1520 GCF_000697945.3 Frankliniella occidentalis | reverse complement strand
ACCAAGATTATGCCTAATTTACGAGGTACAGAGTTATATGAAGCATTTTGTCTGGGTGTTTGAATCGAGGCACACCCAAATATGCAGTCCATTTTATCGTAGCTCAAGCCGTTTTCAAGATTCCAGAAAAAAAGTGTTCAGATCTCAATGATTTAAAAATGGCAGCACTGAAAAACATCGTAGACGCTACATACCAAATTTCAGCTCAAAATTCCTATTATTACAGATTTTATAGCACATTGAACTGTCATGGTGTTTATGCCAATCGTGGCGATTGTACATTCACCGTGATACATCATGTTCACCATGAGAAAATTTAGCACGGTGAAATGGGGCCCATGGGAATTTCTTCACCTGAAGAAAACACCTTTGAAAAGTGACTTCCTATGAAAGACTTTCCCATGAAGAATTTTACTCCCATCCATGGGAAAATATCTCACATGGTAAAAGAGGCAATTCTCGTGGTAAATCGCGATTTTACATGGTATTGTGGCCATGGGATCCCATGTGCTCCATGTTTTTGTTTTTTTTGGACTGGGTGTAGCTAATACGATTGAGGCACTCGAGGTTATTTTTGGTGAAACTAAGCCAAAAATCGAACTTGAAAGCAGATGATACAAATTTATGAATAGGGCAATGCTCTTATTAGCTGCATGTAATAGTTTTTAGTTGCTTTGCAATCCTGCGATTCGGCGGCCTAGTGGCGTAGAGAAAGACATTCGGGGAGGGCAGGGCGACTGACGGTGACGCCGTATTGTTGGGAAGGGAAGGAGCAAGGAGCCCATCCTGCGCAGTATTGTTAGGCAGGGCAAAGGAAGGGGCCTAGCGCGACACTCACTCGGACACCCTTCCCCCAGCACAAAAGTTAATTTCTGGTTGTGCTCTTAGTTCTCTCTCCTGCTGATCGAGAGTTATAGCTAGCTGACACCTTAAAGTTACTTATGTATTCTTTATATTTTGTGAAAATATTTAAGGTATCATCTGCTAAAAAATCTCAATCAAGAATCGATCTTGAAAGCAGATGATACAAATTTAAGGATATGTCTGTGTCCTAATTTTCTCTCACATTTATCTGTCATTTGTTAATGGCTGTTTGTTACTTGCTATCTTAAAATTCGGCGGACTAGCGGCATAGAGGAGGAGATCGGGGGCGGCGGGCAGAGCGGCGGCCGGCATCCGTGGCTTAGTATTGTTGGGCAGTGAAGGGAAGTGGTCTGACAGGGCGCAGCATTGTTAGGCAGGGTGAGGGTAGGGGCCTGAAGCGCCGCGACACTCAGCTAGCTGACACCTTAAATTTACTTATATATTCTTTATGTTTAGTCCAAGGGTTTTTAAGGTATCATCTGCTAAAAATTACAACCCTGCATGCTACACGAAAGTGACGGGCCGAAGGCCCGTATCTTCGTGTACATTTTACCACTTACCGCATACCAGGCCCCGCGCAGCGTAAAAGTGTTTCGTGAGATATCGCGAAGCTTGTTGCGCGAGACGTGGTCTGGCCTACATCTAACGTGTAGGTA
>NW_026273282.1:0-2870 GCF_000697945.3 Frankliniella occidentalis | reverse complement strand
CAGCCAGGGGCAGCCAGGGGCAGCCAGGGGCAGCCAGGGGCAGCCAGGGGCAGCCAGGGGCAGCCAGGGGCAGCCAGGGGCAGCCAGGGGCAGCCGCAGAGCCTGTGGCCCTGCCCTAGCCGCATGGGCCCGGCCCGGCCACACGGCGGGCCGGCAGCGCTCCAGGAATAGAGAGAGGCACGACGGGCACGAGGGCGGCGCCGCCTCGCAAGAGCACGGCGCGCCCTCAAGAGGGACGGATAGCGGGCGCGGGCAATAGAGAGAGAGAGAGAGAAGGGTGCGAGGTGGAGTAGGGGGGAGAGACAAGAGGGAAAGGAGAGGGCTCGAGAGACTTGCGCGCGATTCGCAGTAGCACAGAGGGCTGCTGGCGCCGGCCACCCTCGTCCTTGGAGAGGCTTTACGGCTCGGGGAACAGCGCAATTCCCCCCCATAGTCCACGCGCGCGCGCCGGGTCTCTCTCTGCCAAGGAGGGGTCTGCCCGACGGGGGAAGGGGGGCGCTCCCAGGGCGTGGACTGACAATTACCCCAAAGGGTTCTTCTAGCCTACCCCCCCTTTGCGTGGTCGGGCAGGCCGCCGGCCCATATCACTCACGGAGACACGCACGGCGAGCGAAGCGCTCATCACGCGAGCATGCCGGCCCCCCGTCACACGACAAACTGTCAGGAACGGGGCAGCACGGCCACAAACGTGACAGACAGGCGACCACAAGCAGAGAGTCATACACTGGACTTATGGAGGCTGGAGCTGTTGCACCGCACAATTGCAACATCCCCTTTAAAAGCACCGAAACCAATCACCCCAGTGGTGGTGCAGATGTCACGAAACCTCGCGGAGCAACATACCGCGAGAAGGGCGACTCGCACCCCCAAAGGACACCGCCACACCAAGTCCACACTCACCCGCTTTGGCTCAGCCGGGTGGTGGCCTCCTCCTGTGCAAGGTTATCCCCGCTGCTGCTGCTGCTGTTGCACTTGCACCTTGCTCGCCGCACTTCCGCGCTAGCCGGGGCGGACGCTGCGACTGACCTCGGCGGGCGTCGGCGCGCTCAAGTCAAGCCGCCGCGCCCGGGCCCGCGCCCGCCCCCACCACCACCACCACCGCGCCGCCCCCGCAGCCGTCTCCGTCACTCCCGCGTGCCGCCGCCGGGAGGGGCGCGATGGAAAAAGACGGCACCCTCGGGCGCGCGACAGGCGATTGGCCGGCAGCGACCACCGGCAGCCAATCACACAAGTCCATATGTCTCTCTCTCTCTCTTCCGTGTGAGAGCAGCAGCCCCCCGCGGACAAGCATATCGTTGCCATGGACACACGCACACCAACAAATCGCTCGCTCCGCGCGCCCCGCGGACTGAATGTCGAACGCTACACAACCTTCCCCCCCACACAGGACAATGTCCACTTGCCATCCCCGCGGGGGAGGGAGGGGAGAGGGGGAGATAGCCAGGCCGGTACCTGTCATGCGGTCTGGCGGGCCCGGGCGCGGCGGCGCCCCGAGCGAGCCCGCCCTGCCGGCGGCCGCGCCGTTCAATAATTCCCGCTTCCGTGAGGCCGCCGGCCGGAGCCGGGCTACACACAGCAGCAACCCCTATCATTACGGCCAGCTCCTCAACTTGCAGCATAAAGAATGCATCCCCCGCCTGGGCTGGGCGTGGCAAAAAGGACATGCAGCAGCACCAGCGCACCATGCGCCGTCAACGGCGGCGACATTGTCGTCGGGGGCCATTAAAAGGACGACAACGACGACGCGGGCTTTTAGGGGGAAAAAACTTGTACATGCAACGGGGTTTCAAAGAGACACGGCATGTGCCCAGCAAATAGAAAGAGCAGAGGAAATGGTGGTGGTGACAAGGGCCAGTTTTCCGCGCTTCCAACCCATCAGTTCTCCCCTCGCCCGCGCTCCCTCGTCCGAGTGACTGACAACACCGGACGGGGCCAGGACGGGGGCGCAGGGCATCCGGAAGGGACATCGATCCATTTGCATTAGGCCCTTATCGGCCAATTAGTCGCCAGCCTCTCCACGGGGGGAAGGGGTGATAATGCAGGGAGGGTGAAATGGGCTCCGAGGGAGCGTTTCAGTAGCGCCGGGGGGAAAAACAGGGGGGAGCACGATAAAAAAAAGGACGAGTTCAAACTGAAACAGGCACGTTTTTCAGGTCGTCCGCGCCACCCAAACAGTTCCATGCACAAGGAGTGCATGACTGACGGGTCCGCGCGGGGTGGAGCGGCGTGGAGGGTCACCGCCGCGTGGAAGCAGTCGATATGACGGCCATCAAACATTCAACACTGAGTGCGGCCCCGAGCCATAAAGCCCCCCGAGAGGCGCACCTGGGCCTCGAGGGCGGGGCGGGGGGGGGGGCGGCGCGCCCGCCGGGTAGGCAACGTGGTGCTCCAGCGTGGGGGCGCGTTGCCTGCCCGGGCGGGCGCGCGGCGGTGGGGCACTAGCGCAAAGGCGCAGAGAGGGAGAGCGCCCGGCGGGCGGCAGGTAGGCAGTGTGGGGCCCCGGCGTGGGGCACGCTGCCTACCCGGGCGGCGGCGGGCGAGCGCCGCCAAGTGGGTCGTCGCAGCGAGAGCGCCCGGCAGGTAGGCAAAGGTGGGGCCCCGGCGTGGGGCGCACTGCCTACACTGTTAATCGTGGGTGTACAGTCATTGTACGCCAAAGGCGTGTAGCACCCAAAACTGTACGCCTTTTGGCATGTAATGACTGCACGCCTTTGGCGTACAGTGACAGCACATCTTTGTCAGTGCAAATGCTATAGGCAAAACCCGTGCGTTAGTGCGGGCCAATGGCTGAGGATGCACAGAAACTAAACGGCCTACTCCAGCTTCCGAAGCAGAGTGGGAGTGCCGAAGGCGCTTTGGCTTTACGCACC
>NW_026273281.1:0-2037 GCF_000697945.3 Frankliniella occidentalis | reverse complement strand
GGGGGGGGGGCTATACCACCTCGGAGGGACTCGCGAGCGGTGCGACCGAAATAATAATAATAACGATAATAATAATATTGCGGACTTAAACGCAGTGTGCTCCGCGCAGCACCGCCGCGGGGCGTTGCGGGATGGAATGGCAGACTTACCCCCTCCTCCTTTCCTCACCAATTCTTACTTCCCCCGGTCGGCAGGAAGCGACTCATTCGCAACGAACAGGGTAAATAAAAAGAAGGAGCAGAGTTGCGCGATTCGGTAAGAAGATAAGGCACGTGGAAGGGAAGCGGATTTGGAGAGGGAAGGGGGAGAGACCAGGGGCGGGGTGGGAGGAGGTAGTTGGAGCCGGTTTGGAGCGCTCTTCCACACCTTCGATGACGTAATTGTTTCCTCTTCCTCCCATTCACCGCCACCGCTGTGGTCGGGGTGCTGCTTGCCGCTGCTATCTAGGTCCGGCCCGGAGTAGGTGGCGTGGCGTGGCTCTGCGCAGTATATGGCTGGCAAAGGGAACACGATGGGTGGGAGAGCGCTGCTGCAGCAGTGAGGGCGATTCGCAGCCGGCATTAATTCTCTTTTAAGCGAGTGCTGCCTGTTTTCGGGCTCAGCAGCTGGCGGCAGGTTGACGGGTACGGGCAAAAAGAGGAAGAAGACGCGTCGGCGAGAGTGCGCGCGCGCCGCACACGCACCTCTGACAAATCCCCCTCAGCCGCTCGACTGCGCCGGACAGCGGGCCGCACTCTGCCGCTGTAATCTCTGGAATTGCAGAGAGAAGAGGGGAAGCTCACGTGGCCGACATTCCCATTTGTGCGCGGGTGTCACTGTCGGTGGTCGAGGTGCGCCGCATGCGCGCGCGTGTTTAAATACTCGTCGGGGGATTTAGGTTTTTTTGTTATTCTTGTACCCTAATGCCGGCAGGGCGCCAGAGCTGAGCGGATCCCCACCTGGTCGCGCGGTGGCCATGGCCCCGTTGCCTCTCTCCACCACTCCCCCACTCCTCGACGAGCCCACCGCAGCCCCCAGATAGAAAGGCGTTTATCAGGGGGACGTCTTGCCATCAGCTTTCAACTTAGCGGCAAAGCGCCCCGTCCCGGCCACCCGGCGGTGGGGCCACCATTCGGGCCACCATCGGGATCGGGGCCACCGTGCCAGCGGGCTACTTGGCCGTCGGGCCCACCAGCGCGCCTCCCCCGCCACTCTCGCCTGCCGCTCGCCTGTTTCGATGTTGAAATATTTGCGGACGTTCGGGAGAGGGCCACTTCCAGAAGGCGCCGGAGGACGACAGACAGATGGCCGGCACTTCCAACTCTCGGAAGGCCTCGCCGGGCCGGGGGAGGCCATCCACGGGCACCAAGGTAGCGGACACTGCGAGGAGAAAACGGGCGGCGGCGCGCACCCCGCTCTCGGCACGGCCGCGCCCCGGCGAAGAAACTGCATGTGACTTGGTGCTACGCGGGGCTACGGCAACCCCTCCCCTCGCCACCGTACTTCCGTTCTACATCCGGCCGCACCGCAGCCCCGAGACCTACGCGTGGGGGATTGATGTGCTTCGCCAAGTTTGTGATGGGCGTGCGCTTGAGGCAGGAGCCGCCTTCCGCCGCCCCCGAGGCGAGGCGCGCCGAACGGATCCGCCTCCAGACTCGCGCAGTTTCTTTTTCACGCACGTATGTGTACAAGACGTGCCGATAATTCTTTTTGAATAGGAGCTCTCGGTGAGCAGAGAGGAGAGGGGTGGGAAGAGGGAGAAGCAAGAGGACAGAAGGGGAGGGAACCAGCGGTGGGCGCGCAGCCGGGAGAGGAGCCGAGAATATGACCGCAGTTCGAGATGATCAACCATATCGAATGACAAAAGCTGACTTATGCAAGGATCGCCAGTTTTGATTTCCCTCGAGACTTCAAGGACAACAAACCAGCTGAGAACGGCGGGAGGGGGCTGCGTGAGAGGAGAGGCGATGGCGTCCTCCGTCCCCCACCTCTACTACCAGGCCGCGTGATCATAAGCAGTCACTTTGAGACGCTCATTAACTCTGGATGCCTCCCCCC
>NW_026273280.1:0-2011 GCF_000697945.3 Frankliniella occidentalis | reverse complement strand
GGGGGGGGGTGTAACATCATGGTGAAATAGGCTGGCGGCGGTCTATCAGCTGGCTGGAGGTCTCGTTTAGCACACGGTACCTGGCTCAGCTATGTAGAGCTAGTCCACAGCCATCGCTCCGAGGAGCTCCTCCATGAACAAGTCCTCCCTTCTCCCTGTCCGGGGCCCTCGTCTCGTATTCTCTTAGAGTCCTAGATAGGTGGACTCTAGTATTTTCTAGCGAGGCGTGCCGTGCCGAGGGCCAGCGGAGGTGTGAGGGGCTCTTTGTCCTCTGGGCGGGCCTCGAGGGCATAGGGCATGACGGCCACTGCCGGGCCCGAGCGAGCAGGGCCGGGGGGCGGGCGTTGGCGCCGAGTTGGCACCGCGTCCGCACGGGCAGCGTGTATGTGTGTGTGTGTGTGCCGCGGTGTGGGGGACATACCCACCAGGGCCTAGCAGACCGCGAGGCCGCTCCAAGGTAGCCTCCTCCCTCCCTCCCTTCCCCCCGCTCGCGGCCCAACCGCGTAGGCCCCCTGGGCTGTGCCGCGTCGCCGCTCTCCGTCCGTGCCCGGTGAATAGCGGGTCTTGCCGTCGCCCTCCTCGGGCCCAGAGGCCCTGCGCCTCGTCTACATACTCCACCCACCCCTGCACCGCCAACCGCACGAAGCGGGTACCGAGTTTCTCTGGTGCCCCCTACTTTGGAGTCTGTGCCCCTCGGGTCAACGCTTGTCCTCGCGGCGGTGGGGCGGTGCGGTGCGGTGCAGCTTTGCCTGGGCCCCGTCGGGGTCGGCAAGCTCGGCGCGCGGGCGCGTGCGGTGCAGCCTACCTCCGGGCGGAGGAGGACCGCGGCGGCGTCCTGGCGGCTTTAGGTCAGGGGTAGCGGGGCTGCTCGCGGGGCCCAAGAGTATCGACCCGGCTATAGCTGCGGTAAGGCCCGCGGCCCGCGGCCCGCGGCCTGCTCGCGCTTGACCCATTCACTTCGCTCAGAGTTGGCGCCCCTCACACTAGAGCAGAGCCCCCCTGAGCCCCCTTGGCGCGCCTTGAGCCTTGAGCCGATACGGTCACGGGTACCGATCTGATGTGATACCCACCCGTGCCGAGTGCAGTGCAGCCGGTGCCTGCCGGGCTCATCCTGCTCTGCGCCGCGGGCCCGCTGCGCTGTGCGCTGCCCGCCTGCGCCCTGCGCCTGGGCTGGCACCGCAGTTGCCGCTGTGCTCTCGCCTCGCTCCCCGCTCCCACCGGCCCCGCCTCCTCGGCGAGTGCGGCTGCGGCGCTACCCCGCTCGGCTCGACGCGCTGCGCTGCGCTGGCCGCGGTGAACATGTCCGTCATGCCTCCCCCTCGGCCCAGGCCGGCGGTGGCCCCGAGTGCACCACGACGACCTGGCCCTCCCATGGCGAGCAGCGGCGCCCCTGGGAAACCAGGGCCGCGGACTGTGGTCGTGGTTCCCTCCTCCAGGAAGTCGACGTCGCCGTCCTTGTCCTGGGCGGCCGCGAGAACCCCTTCGGCGCCAACCACCAAGGTGGGTCCGTTTTGCGTCGGCCTGGTGCGGGATTGTTGCGGTGTGGTGCACCCTGTTGGCGCCAGCCCGGCCTACATGACGTGGTGCAAGTTCCCCCGCGCACTGCGTCGTACTTTAGAGGTTATGTGATTCTATCCCCCTCCTCTCCTCGTCCCCTTGCCCCGCCCCACTCCACCCCGTGTGATGCACTGCCTGGGTTGGCTTCTTGGCACAGATAGTTGCCCATTACATTCCTATTCAAACTTTAAGTCAAGGAAATTTTATTCCCTTCTATGCGACTCTACATTCCATTAACTAAACAACCGTTGGAATTTTTGTTTATTTTGTTTTCCTTGGCTACTTGGTATTTTTTACGACTTACTGTGGCAGAAGGTTCTCTTGAATGTACTCATGACTAAGAATTTTTGACTTTCTGTCAGGTGCATAGGCTGTTGTTTAGATGACAACAATGACAACTAAGCAAATTTGCATCAGAAGTGTATAATTATTATTATTTTTGTTATTTTCCAGG
>NW_026273279.1:0-1793 GCF_000697945.3 Frankliniella occidentalis | reverse complement strand
CTGGGCCATATGTTGTCGGGGCCGGCCTCAGGCCCTCGGGCCGACCAGCCTCAGCCGGACCTCTTCGCTTCCGGCCGCCGCGGCCCTCCTCAGGCGGGCCTGATCCTCATCCTCACCGACTCTCCCGCTCTCCCGCCGCGGGCGCCACTTTGGCAACGCCCTGCCGGGGAGAGGGACGGAGAGGGAGAGACCCTTGCCGGCGACACGTTGATCGGAGGAGGGAGAAAGAGAGAGGGAGAGGGAGAGAGAGAGAGAGAGAGAGAGAGAGAGGGAGGGAGGGGAAGGGAGGCGTCCAGTTGGCAGTTGGCCGTGCGAGCAGCAGCAGCAGTCCACCCCAGGGTTCGCACCACGCGACGTGGTTTAGCGCGTCGGGCATTCCTTGTGAGACTTGCATGGATGCAGGTGCATCCTTGTGAGAACTACAGAGGGGGGCTTTGGAAAAACACTGTTGGAACTACAGGCAATTACCGAGCACCCCTGTATGGCTGCATTTCGGGGAGGGCCCGACGAGGTGCGGGCGCGCCCCGCCGCCACCAAGGACGACGTCAAGCCCCAGGACGACGGCGGCGGGACGCCTCTGCTCCGAGCCGCCCTTGTGGGTGGGGCGCAGGCGGACGGCGAGAGGGCTCCTCTGCCCGTCGTTAATCTTCTCACCGACGTAGTCAGCATGTGGCTGAAGCTGGAGAGCGGGCCGCAGAGCGAAGGTCATAGTAAAATCGGACTGACCCCGCTACACCTCGCCGCCCTCCAGGACCGCGTGGACATTGTCGGCGTGCTGCTCGGGGCTAGGGCGAGGTGCGACGTGTCTGATAAAATCGGCTGGACTCCCCTGCACTTTGCGGCGGCCCGGGGTTTCGTGGAAACGCTCACGCGTCTGCTAGGGGCCGGCGCAAAGCACGACCTGAAGGCGGAACACGACTGGACTCCTCTGCATCTCGGTGCCCTCCAGGGTCACGTGGAGATAGTCAGCCTGCTGCTGAGGGCCGGGGCGCAGTGCGACGTGCGTGACGTAAAAGGCTGGACGCCTCTGCACTTCGCCGCAGCCAATGGCCACGTACACATAGCCCGCATGCTGCTGCAGGCCAGCGCACAGCGCGACGTGCTAGACGGGCACGGCAGGACTCCCCTACATCGCGCTGCCGACAGGGGCCGCGCTGGCACAGCCCGCCTTCTGCTGAAAGCTGGGGCCAAGCGCGACGTGCAAGACGAGGACGGTCGTGCTCCTCTCCACTTCGCTGCAGAGCGTGGTCACGAGGACGTGGCCCGACTGCTGCTGGAGGCCGGGGCGCAGTGCTACCCGCGCGACAACGGTGACCTCACCCCGCTGCACCTGGCCCGGGGCAAGGTCATCGACGTGCTCTGGGAGCACACGGTGGGCGCCTCGGTGAGCTCGGCGGAGCTGGTGCGACTCCTGCAGCTGTGGGAGGGGCGCGGCGAGCGGCGGCCCCCACTGGGCGAGGCGGCGCGCCGTGGCGACCTGGAGGCCGTCAAGAGGTTGGTGGAGCTGGGCGCCGACAGGGACGCGCGCGACGCCGAGGGTCGCACACCCGCCCAGCTCGCCGCAGATGGAGGCCACACCCAAGTGGCGGAGTGGCTGGGCAGCAACCTATCAAAAGTTGCACCTATTTCCGCAATAGATTGGAAAGTTGTCGAAATTGTGACTATACCTTAGTTCTTAGTAACAATAATTCTGTGCCCTCCTTTTAGTGTTTTATTTTTCTACTTTTCGCTTCGAAAGTGTTACGTACCTGACTAGCATTTAATAAACGTGAATAATAACATGTGAAGAGCTT
>NW_026273278.1:0-1460 GCF_000697945.3 Frankliniella occidentalis | reverse complement strand
CAACCCTTTATAGGCCCGTCCGATTGTAGAGCTGATGGCTACGTTCATTCCACCAACTAGGTCGAAAGAATTGGACAAAGGTGGGGGGGGGGGGGCAGCCCGGGCCGGTACTCACATGGGTTGAGCATGATGATGACTTTGAGGCACACGTACTCCTCCACGCGCAGCTTGATCCTCCTGAACATGAGCGTGACGTGGGTGATCTTCTCCACCATGGGCCCCACGTCCTGCCGGAGCTGGTCCATGGTGATGGGCCTGCCCATCATGGAGGTGAGGCACGTCTGCAGCGTGCACAGGTTGTTGGACACCTCCTGGGTGAAGTCGGCCTCGGTGCCGTCGCTCGAGGTGGAGCCGAGCTTGTGCGCGCCGTGGATGGCCTGGTAGGCCGAGGTGGTGAGCACGAGCAGCTCGTGCCACTTGTGGGTCAGCAGCCGCGTGTGCACCTGCAAAAGACACAAACACAATTAACATTTTGGCTCACATAGGACACTCGTCGATAGTTGCCTTTTTAAAATAAAAATGTCAGCAATTTTGGAAAATGTACTTTGACATTGCGCCACAAGATTACTGTTGGAATGCACTCACCTCCACGGGCAGCTCGAGGTAGAACGGTAGGCGCTTCGTCCACTGAACCAGTTTGTACACTATTGAGTCGCCGATCTGCATCAGCTTGTCCGACAGGTCCGTTTTATGATCCAGCAGCTCGTCCAAATTCTGCGCGCCGAAACAAAGGGAGCAAACGTGAGCACGGTCATTCCCTGCGCGACACATGTGGTGTGGTGCTGTAGCGGACCCGCACCGCACGGTATTTTACTCACCCTGAGCGTGGCAATGTCCTGGAACTCGTCGCAGTCGATGAGCGCGTGGATCATGGTGAGGGAGGCGTCGATGGGCAGGGCGCGGTCCCTCGACGAGGTGACGGTGTTGTCGAGGCGCTGTCTCAGGTGCACCACCTGCGGGCAGAGGGAGGGGGCGGGCGGAGAGTTAGAAAGGGCTGTCGCAGCGATCGCACTCGCAGGGGCGCCTCGCGACGACCCACCGCTTGAAGCTAGGCGGTACTGCGCGAGGCCGTGCGAGCCGCGTGCTCCGGGAGGGTAGGCAGCCCGCACGCACGGCTGCGCGCGGCACAGCGCGACCGCCCTCCTCGCACGGCTCATACCAGCAGCGGCAGCAGCAGCAGCAAACACACATGCATGGGAAGCACCGCTGTGACAAGCGCTACAGCGACATCGAGAGCGCGCACATATGTCGGCCCGGGCTTGACCGCGCGAGGACACGGACTCTTGCCGAACGACACCCCCATATCGATGCATATAATAGGTTTTCTGACGGGACCGCGATCCACGAAGCGCCCGACGGACGGCCTGGTCCAGCGAGCGCGGGGAGCGCGGCGCGGGCGTGCCTCCAGGATGCTGCAGCTAGGACCGCGGAAACCCGTTCCTCTCCAGTCGGGCGGGGCG
>NW_026273277.1:0-1172 GCF_000697945.3 Frankliniella occidentalis | reverse complement strand
GGGCGGGGTGATTGCCAAACAGCCTCTATTAGCAGGCACCTCGCGAGCAATTTGTGTTCATCAGGCGCGGCGCTGAAAGCTAAAGCAGGGAGGTATGCGGGGGTATATTGGGTGATGGAGAGAGAGGGAGGCTACATAACAGCGTGTCCGCGCAAGAAACGGCTGCGACAGAACATCTACAAAGCCCAAGTAGATGATGCAGTGAGGGTCCCGTCGTAGCGTGGCGCGGCGCTGCTGCGAGGCGGAGGTGTGTTCTGAGGTGATGCATTGCGCAATAGGGTCCCCGAGTCCCCTGTCAGCAACTAACAGAGTGTGACACGCAGCGGCGAGGCGGCCGGGGAGGGCTTCCAACGTGTACCCCCATCCCCCTATCGTCCCCTCTCTCTCGCCGTCTCTCTCAGCCTCTGCCTCACACAACACCACCTGTGCCGTGTAATCTGACGGTCGGGTCGGGGCGAGCGGTCAGTGGTCAGGGCCACGGTGGACATGCCTACCGTCCCGCCAGGCAATATAGAGCACAATGTGGGACCATCTGGACCTGGACATCACGTGGGCGGTACAGAGGATGCCGCGACTATGCCGAGCGGACACCACCAAATGTACTGTTACAAATTTTTATGGGTGGGCTGAGAAGAACATAAGCGAAGCGGGACCATTGCCCCTAAAAAGAACCAACTTACAACAAGCTGACACTGTAAACAATTACTCGTATCGGGTGGTATCGGCGCCGCAGGTCTAGCTAAGGGTGCGCGAGGCGCGTCGCAGCGCAACAGTGTATCATGAGGTATCGCGGAGCCTGTTACGCGAGACGTGGTCTGGCGTACAAATAACTAGAATTTGACAAAACGTCTTGTAAACAGCAGTTTGTAACTGCAAGACAGGTTATTGCACTCAGCAGTTGAGCAGTCCAGTTATGTGGATGGAGATCCATTTGAGACGCAATCTCCGTCTTTGCTCGAGTAGGGAGATGAAGGGTTTGTCCGAGAAGGGGAGAGAGAGGGGGGGGGGGCAGTGCTGGCACCGGGTCGTAAACGCATCAGAGTTGACAATGATCGTAAAGCAGCCATGAAGCGCATAGCGTGAGCGATGCAGCCACTCGCATGAGTATGTGTATACGCGTGAGAGGACGAGCGTAAGCGGGAGTGAGGGGCGGGGGAGGGTGAGGAGGGGTG
>NW_026273276.1:0-2312 GCF_000697945.3 Frankliniella occidentalis | reverse complement strand
GGGGGGGGGGATGGGGGGTGTGTGACTTACGACATCGCGCGTACCGATCCGAGAGGATAAGAAACACGTCGCGACGGATAAAAAAAACCACGGCATTTCCTATCAATTAAGCGAAGGAAGACCCGCGCTGGTTTTTCGACCCCTCCCCCCATCTTCACCACCTCCCTTTTCCACCAGACCGTTCTCCTACCGCGAAGCAGGGCTGCTGTGGTGACCAGGGTCCCATCAATTACCCAGCCAACCCTCAATCCAAATGAGGGCAAGAGCGAGCACAGACGAGGAGGGGGAAAAAACGAAGGAAAGTTGATAGCAAAAATGGAACGGGTTCAGCGCCGCGGATGAGAGAAAAGTTTCGTTAAAAGGACGGGAAATTGGACGCGAAACCTCATTTCGGGGAGGAGACGGGCGGGACGGGCGATCAGGGGATGAGCGGTGCCCGCGATCGAGATCAGATTCATTTCCTTTCGAAACCTTTTGGCTTAACTTCGTAAAGACAAAATTAATTCACAAAAAAGGGGGAAAGTAGAGATGGTGGGGGGTGGGAGAAAAAAGAAGGTTCAAAGGCATAAAAATAATTTACAATGAGGAAGAAAAAATTGTCCACCTTGAGCGTGAGCGGAGGAGCAAAGTCGAAGTCCACGGCCGTCTCGCCGAGGCCGCCGAGCAGGGGCAGCTTGGAGGAGGACATAATGCCGCCGATGGGCGCGCGGCCCAGGTGCACCACCTGCAGCTGGCGGATCTCAGGGTTGGCAGACGAGTTGTACAACCTATTGCAAATCAAGGGAAATGAATGAGTGACAAAGTTGCGAACACATTACTCCAAGTAACAGGCGCACGCACGGAAAGAGCAGGTGTGTGAATACCCATACGCACACTTGAGAGAGTAGAAAGTGTGAACTCCCCCTTGACATTCACCCACTTGTGCCTCAATGTGTACGCATGGCGTTCACACACCTCCAAGTGTGCGACACATTCACACACTTGGGGTGCTGGGTGCGGGCTTACCTCAGCGAGTTGTCGGACGTGAGGACGAGCAGGTGCGAGTCGGCGGGGGAGCCGGGGTGCCAGCGCACCTGCCTCACCTCCACGGCGGGCGCGGCCAGCACGGTCCTGCACCTGCAGGACAAAACAAAACTCTAGTTAAAGAACGTTCGACGAGTCGCGACTAAAACCTTAAGAAGGAAGAAGCAAACAAAAGCAAAATGGAAGCTCGGGGGTGCCCCTCCCACCACGGCGGCCGGGAGCGCGCCGGGGGGCAGGCCGTCCCGCCACACCCGCGCGCTCGACAGGCCTGCCTACCTCCCAGGCGTCGAGGGGCGCGTCGGGTCGGGGAGGCAGGCAGGCAAGCCGACCGCCGAGATAGATCGCGTCAAATATTTCGCGGCGAGCGCCGGCACCCCCGGCCGGCTGCGCGGACAGTTCACAAACCGGGCGCCCCTTTCCGCCCTTCCGCCGCCAGAGCGCAGTATTTCCGATTCCAAACGCTTTGTGTCACCTCCGCAGCACCGCACCGCACCGCAGCCAGCTTGGGCGGCACCGAGGGAGACAGGGGCATCGGTCTCCCACTCTCTCACTGAGAAAAATACTTCTGTCCGGGTACTAAACGTACGTCTAATGCTCCCGACTTAGGTCCCAGCTCAAAACGAGATAGTGACCTGCCACCATTGAGTTTTAGTGCTGTGCTCTAAATTTTCTTTGCCTGGGATGCTACGCTTAGCTCCCAGCTCTAGAGTGCTGAGACAGATTTTTTTTTCTCAGTGCGGCCCACGAGGACCAGGGGGGCGTGTACTAAGCGAACGAATTAGTTTGTAACCTGGGAACAATTTGGCACTTGTGCGATACAAAGCTCGGGCCAACACAACAATGGCCGGGTGGGAGAGGTCCTGGACGTCTGTTCGGCGACTGCGCCTTCGGGGCAGGTGACGCGAGATGCGCATGGGGTGCGACCGACACCTCGATTCACGCTTCAACGAGAAGAATAAAAGACTCACACATAACGCTCTTCCTCCCCTCTTACCCTACGACACCGACCGCCGTTGTATGTGACTTTAACTCATCCCCGCCCGCACGCACCACCGGCGCAACCCTCGTTAGGGCCAAAATAAAACACTCTCGTGCCCGCCCATCACCCCGTCCCTCGATCTATTTTTCACGCTTTCTTTAACCTTTCCTCTTTGTCGTCTCTCTCCCACCCACACAGACACACCACGGCCGCCGCCCGCCCTCTTCCTGCCCCGAGCCTTTCCTCTCTCTAAGCCTTTCTGTCCAGAGAGGCCACGCGCGCGCGAGCGAGAGAGCGACAGAGAGGAGAG
>NW_026273275.1:0-4293 GCF_000697945.3 Frankliniella occidentalis | reverse complement strand
TCTCTCTCTCTCTCTCTCTGCCTGAAAGCCCCTCCCCCTCCTTTCCATACTTTGCGCCTCGTTCTTCTTCCCGTTGAGCCGCCTTCCTATCCCGCCGCGGCCCGCGCCGCTCCGCCTCAGCCCATTCAGCGGGACTCATTTGCAGTCACGTCCACGAAAATGTTGCCGGGCGCCCCGCAGCACCTCGAGGATGAGAAGCAAGAGGAGGAGGAGGACGTCATGGCGGTGTAAAGAGGGGTTATGTAGGCAGGGAGCCGAACGGCCTCCGGACGAGGCAGGGCTCGGGACTTCCCTCACCGACCCTCCTATGAAGTTAGGTTTGTAGTAATTGTAATGAAGGTTAGGTTTGGCATGTGTAGCTCGGTTGAGCAGGCCAGCCGGCTCATGTCGTGAGCCGCCACATGTGCTGCGGTGCGGTCACCTTCCTCTCACCTTGCGAGAGCAAGCCGCTTACATAACGCACATGCGATCGAAATTTCTCATCTCGTCCCATAGTCTCGTCCATACAGGATTATCAGGACTGGTGCCGCTTTTGTCTTGCGGCTTCTTAATCGGCGCTCTGGGATGGCTTCATTCAGGGGCGGTTGTCGGGGACGACACAGAGCACGAATACACTAGAGATAGAAGGAGGGGGAGAGACAGAGACAGACAGACAGACACACAGACACTCACAAGACACACAGATAGACAGATCGATTGATTGATTAATTCATTGATTGATTGATTGTTTAATTGTATTGTATGTTTACGAGGAGGTCTAAAAAGCCTTACGAGAGTCGTCGAGCAGTACAACGTAAATGCAGGTGACAGGTGTAGTTTTTAGCAGCTATTAAGTGTAGAGTACCGTAAATACAAGAAAAAAGTTCGACGTAACGGAAAATGTTGAATAGATTCAGAAGTACAGAGAGAGAAAGAGAGAGAGAGAGAGAAAGAAGATACCGGAGGGAAGGAAGCTGATAGGGACAGTACGTGTTTCATCACTGCCGTGCAAGTGATGTGTCTGACCTTGGCTACGCAAAAGGCGGACCGGTAGTGGGAAAAGAGGGAGGGGGAAGGGGAGCGAAGGACAACCGTCTGGGACAGGGAAAAGAGAGAGAGAAAGAGAACTTTTGCGCACGCATATTATATACTTTCGGGTCCTTCCGGGGGAACACTCTCACGATGAGGACATGCGGACGGCGGGCGGACGGCGCGGATGGCGTTTCAGTTCCGTTTCATGCCGTGCATGACATGGGTGCGGGGGTGGGGAGAGAGTGGCTATATCGGCACTGTTTCGCGCTCAAAGGATAAGATGGAGAGAGAAAGGGGGGGGGAGGGGGCAGGCTGTGTCTTGCGCAATCTAAGTCGCCCTCCTGCTCACATGTTGTCCGCCAAGACATGGCTGCCATAAGGACCGAATGCGTGATCCATAAACGGAAATAATCTTGGGTTGGAGATATTCTGCTATGGCTGCTGCGAGTGCTACCCGCACGGAGAGAAAAGTCCCGGCCAGACAACAAAACTGAGTTTGGATTGTTCCGTTTACCAGTACACCTAATCAGTTTCGGTGTCACACCGAAACCTTTATACTCTGCACCAGAACCTTTGGACTCTGCACCAGAAACTTTGGTGACCACGCATGTAAAAGTTTGGATAGTACTTTTCTATCAATTTTGTCCAAACTTTTGGGTGTACGGCCCAAACTTTTCTCTCCGTGCGCCTCAGATCGAGGAGTGAGGTGGAAGTGGAGGGGGGGGGGGGAGTTGGCCCGCATTCTGGTGCACGGTGCTGTGCAGCACCCGACAGCGCGTGTCGAAACCCTTTGCAAATTCGGCGCGAGGAAAACAAATGGGTGCCGCTATAGACGACCGCATCCGTTGTCCAGCCCGGGCGCAGCACGGCAGCTCACACTCACACACACCAACACACACACACACCCCTTTTCCTTCCGAGAAGGAGCATTATTTTGCGCGCAGAATGCAGGTCTGGAGGTCGCAAAAGTGGGACGACACGAAGAACTACTGCTAACTTTGGCGAATCGGGGTCGTGGCGTGGCGCGGCGTGGCGCTGTTACCCCCCGCGCGCGTCCCGGACCACCCTTTGTGACGGGCGGGGGGCGGGCGTGCCAACCTGTTGCAGAAAGCGAAAGCACCCGCCGCCACCAAGGCTTGACCAACCACCGCCAATACAAATAACTCCTCTTTTTATTTATTCTCTTCACTTCCTCTCCTATTATATTTTTTTTTCATTCCCGTTTTCGCAGGGGTGAACAATGACGCCCCGGCCCTGAGCGTGCCCTGGCAGCCGCCGAACCAGCGGCGTCCCCGCCGGTCCCGGACCCCCCGGCCCAACTCAGTCGCGGCGCGTGCGTGCGGATTACACCCGGTGAGTACATGAATGCATGATGTGCGGCGGGGGAGCTAAGCGAGTGTGAAAGAACGACACACGCGCCGCTGTTTTTTTTCTCGGACGTTTCGTCACTTGTTGTTCCGCGGCCGGTCCTGGGGTGTCATCGACGGCGACGTGGCGGGACGTAGTGCGACCGGGCGGGGCGGGGCGGCGCCCTCGTCAGGTAATCAATACGCTATCTGCTGCTGTTGCTGCTGTTTTTGTCGCGAGTTGCACAGCGCGTGGCGCGGGGCGCGGCGGGGCGCGGTCGGCAAGCGCCCGCCGCCGCGCCGCGCCCCCTTCAAGGTCCCCCGATTTTCGTCGGTTGTGTTGCGCGCGGCGCTGAAAGGGAAAGTAAGTCCTGCCCCAGTTGATCGGGGTGCGGGGGAGGTGGGCGAGGCGGGCGTGGAGGGGCAAGGGGGAGGGCGCCACCACTCAGCCGCCCGGGAGGGGGCCTGCCCAAGGTGACATGCAAATACGCACACTTGCGCGCCCCGGTCCTCCTGGACGCGCGCTCGCTCGACATCGAGCACCCCATGACACCGCCCCCCATGGGACATGGCCTATGGGCTCCGAGTGGAGCCCTGCTCCTCGCAGACAATGGGGCATGACACACGACGGCGGCGGATCCATTCAGGATGGCCGCCTGTCCTGAGCCCGCGTCCTGCATGAGGCCCTTCTGGGCCGCGCCCTTGGACCGGCCGGGCTCTGGGCCCCACCCCGGCCCGGGGGCGCACAAAAAGTGCTGCAAGGTTGTTGCGCGCCGCCCCCGCCCGCCCCCGGCCTGCTTGTAAACCCCATCTGCATCCGAAGGGCTACGAGCCCCGGGGGTGTGGGGCCCGTCACAGGTAATGCTGGCGGCACCCAGCGCAGCACCCATTAGCGTGTTGGGGGCCGGCGGGGCCCGCTCCGCACTTTATTGTTTGTTTGACGGTAGCGAGGTCCAGCGCGCCCCGCACCTTGTGGAGGAAGGACACGTGCATGAATGACACCGCGCGCTCTCTCCCTCTCCCTCCCTTCTATCCCGGGCATTCCGTCTATTCTGGACCCCGATATGCAAAGCAGCAGGCAATAGGCATTAAAAACGTTCCAACGAAAGGGGATTGCCGTGTCGATAGCCGAGAATATGGCACGGGTTGTCGTTGCGTTTGGGCCAGCGCTGGGCCGACACGCACCCGCCGGAGAGGTGTGACGGAGTCGAATCGAAAGCGAATGACAACAAAGTAACGCACATGTTGACTCGTGTTGACTTTGGCTGCGCTGCCCGGCTCGCTTCCACAATCTACCTGCCTGGATAGGAGAGGCTTCGCGCGTGCGTGACGCACACCGGTGCCCCGCGCCGAACCGCGGCAAGACATCATTTTCAAGTTTGGATAAGGGGGTTTGTGTTGTAAGTAGACTAAATCTTAAATGAACAGTTTTATTCATAGCTTACCAAGTTCTGCTGATCGATTGGACTGTTTCGCACACCCACTCCGAGGGTCAGCAGCGCGGCGTGTGTCTCCCACCCGCTCCCGCCCGCAAGCCCGTTTGGACGAGGCCCTTTTCTGGTCTCGGACTTTGATGCGCCTGTCTCTGCCTTTAGGCCTTTAGGCCTTTAGCGCCTCTCGCGCAGCACGGGCCTTGAGCCGTTTGGCTCTACCTCTTTCTTGCTGCGCATCCATTTGACGTTTCCACGCTGCCGCGGGCGTGCGTAAGGCGCCGCGCCGCGCCACCGCCTCTCTGTCATGTTTGCCCGTCTCTCTCTCTCTCTCCCTCCCTCCCTCTCTCTCCCTCTCTCTCTCCCTCCTTGCAGCAAGTCTGTAGCTGCGCCGTCTTGTTTGTTGTGTGCTCTGCTGTGCCGCTCGGAAGCACCGGGCGCTGCAAGCCTATCAGTGAGTGCTGCGCGGAGTGCGCGCGCGGCAGAGGTAGTGTGGCGGGGCGGGG
>NW_026273274.1:0-2279 GCF_000697945.3 Frankliniella occidentalis | reverse complement strand
TGCCTCACTGGCGCGCCTGGCGCCTCCTCCTCCATTCAGTCCAACTTGTTTACCGCAATGCAAATCCCTCCATCAGACTCTCCCCCTCCCTCTCCGCCCCGCCCCGCCGCGCCCCAGGACAGCGAGGCCCCAGGGCGGGGGCGCTGAGAGGCGGGGGCCCACCACCACCACGCCGCGGGCTACTAGATCCCTATGACTATCCCACTAGAGGCCCCGCCCCCACCGGTCGCGGCGGCCCCACCGGCGCACCTCCCCGCGCACCAGCTGCGCCAGCTGCAGCACCTGCAGCAGCAGCACCTGCAGCAGCAGCCCCCGGTGCAGCACCTGTACCAGGCCTACCTGCAGACCATCACCGAGATGGTGTACTCGGCCGAATGCGAGATTACGAGTGTAGCTAGTCTAAAAGGTGGGTGCCAGAGAGTCGCCATCACTTTTCACCTCGTGCGCCAAACACTTCGGCCCACCTCACGGGCGGGGCGGGCGGATCAGTTAGACAACTGTTTGCCATGCTCAACTCGCGTCAGCGGCCTGTAATTGGCGAAGGGGAGCTGTCCTGCCTGGTGCCCCACCACGCCCCACCACGCCCCGCCCCGTTTCACCATGCCCCCGACGTGCCCCACCGCGCGCTGCATTGCCGTCCCTCCACCTCTGCATATTTCAGCCAGGCCGAGCCGAGCCACGTCAAAGCGCCTCAAATATGGATGCCCGAGGCAGGCGCTACTATAGCTGTCTGCCACCCTGTTCAGCCTGCTGCTTCCCGGTGCGGCCGGCCTCACCGGACAGCACTGAAACAAGTCTTCTAGGGGCTGTTTTAAAGTCCGTCGGGCTGGCGGGGCCATGTCGCCTGTGGCTGACTCACGCCTTGCACTTCCGTAGTTCTACTGTACCGCATGCACGCGTGCCGGTGGGTTGCCTACTCGCACGGGGCTACTAGGAGCGATGGACACTTGGGACAGGCAAACCCGCCCGCACCCGAGCATGCGATACAGTATAACTGCGAAAGTGCAACGCGTGAGTCAGACACCTTACAGTATACAGTACTGTACCTTGTGGTAGGGCTGCGACACTGCAGTGTGCGGGTTTGCCTATACTCGCTCCACCCCTACCCCTAAGGCGCCATGGTCCCTAGGGTAGTACTATGCAAAGCCGCAACACTGTTGTGTCGTAGCCCTGACACTGTGCAGGCGAATGTTGCCTACTTTTATAATTGAAAGCGTCGCATCTGCGGCTGACGACCTCACCCCCTCAAGACCATTTCATGACGTTGCATCACACTAAATCCGTTGAACTCTCCGTAACTTTTTTTTCCGCACCTGCCAAAGTTTTGGCTGTCATGAATAAACACCCAGAGAAATGATTAGCAATGGCAACCATCATATGGTTCACTCAGGGAGCACCATAAAATATGGTTGATGCAACCTTACCGTGGTAGTGAGAACCAAAAATATGGTTTTCATCACGTTATCACTGTTGTCTCAACCATATTTTATGGTACTCCCTGAGCCGACCATCAGATGGTTGCCGTTGCTGATCATTTCTCTGGGTGAAGTTCGAAAGTTTAGAGGGGCATCCTTCTCATCGCCAAAGTCTCAAAAAGACAACTAAACCGGGGGACGGGGCATGACACGAGCATTATTCGTCCGCCCCTCACTGACCGGTCCACTTACGTCAGTGAGGACAGCGCGCTGCGAGGCGCAGCACGCAGCAGCAGCTGGATGGCGGAGGGACAGGTGTAGACAGACTATAGACATGTCTGCTGCTGTTCATTCTGATCAGCTGTAGACTCGCCTGTAGGCCCACGGAGTGACAGGGGTGTACTGTAAAGCTGCTGTCCATTCTGTTCATTAGCGGCGGAATCCGGGGAGAAATGCACAAAGCAGGGCGTGCAGCAGCAGCAGGTGCGGACGAAAGTCAGGCAGAGGCCGGCAGCAGTCTGAGGAGGGACAGGTCTGCTGTCCATTCTGTTCATTAGTGGCGGAATGCACAGGGCGTGCACTGCGTGCAGCAGGGACGTGGTGCAGGCGCAGTCGGCCCGGGCTCGGCTGGCCGTGAAGGGACTGGTAACGCACACAGCACACAAGAGGATGGGATGAGCTAACGGGCCCACCGGCCGCTCACTCAGTACTAAGATACGCTTAACACACACTCACACACGCACACTAAGACACACACACACACACACACACGCTCAACTGCCCGTACGTGTCCGCACGCAACTGAACACGACGGCCTGGTCCGAGTTATAGGCCTTTATGATTATTATATACTACATGTTTTAT
>NW_026273273.1:0-4502 GCF_000697945.3 Frankliniella occidentalis | reverse complement strand
CTTGCCTCAGAGGTTTTTGAGGACTGTGATTGGCTGAAAACCTCTGAGGCAAGCGATCTCAGTGAGGCCGCCTCACCGTGAGGCATCGGGTCTCACGAGACTAAATCCACCATTAGTTTCAGGGGAAGTGCGGCGAAGTGCGCCACAACAGGGCACACGCCGGAAAACGTCCTAACGCGCTGCTCGCCAGACAGGCGCCGAACTCGGTCGACTTGGATCCGCAATCTAAGGTAGGCGACTGGCGACTCTCGTAGATATGCCAGTACGGAACAATGCTCAAAGCGTGCGCAAGTTTTAAGTCTTACGGGTGTACAATCGTGCCTTTCAGATCATGGATCAGCTGCCGGACGACGTGCTTGCCATGGTGATGTCGCACCTGGACGTTGCGGACGTCTTCGCCTGCCGCCTCGTGTGCAAGAGGCTAAGCGGTGTGGCGCTGCACCCGGACGTGTGGCGGCATCGCTATGCCGTCCAGAGCGACAACGACTGCGTGTGCCCGGTGCTGCGCCTGGCGCCGTGCCTGAGCCGGCTCACTCTCTTCTTCGACTCTAGCGGGAGCCAGTCCCACCCGCCCCTCAACAAGTGCGCAGTGAGGAAGCTGATGATTTGGGTGGATGCTGCAGGAGGCAGGGAAGCTGCTCAGGTCATTAGACAGCAGAGGGCTCTCGGTCGGCTAAGAGCAGTTGGTCTAGAATGCTCAGAAGGTAGGCGAAGTAGGCTCGCCATGGCCGTGCTGTTCCAGACGTTGGCTTCGACGTCCGGCCTGGAGGAGCTCACTGTCAGTGGAAATGCAGGAGCACGCAGGTCCCGTCTGCGTGGAATCGTCGCGTCGTCCCTCAAACGTTTCTCGTGCTGCATCACCCGAGAGACGAAGAACTTCCGCGACTACATCGTAGCCCGCCACGCCTCCACGTTAGAGGACGTCGAGTTCGAGTTGGATCCCGACTACCGCTGTCCCACCGCCCCCTCACTGGTGCGCCGGCTGGCCGGCATGCCCAACCTGCGCCGGCTGAGCTGCCCCGTTATACCCGGGCTGGAGTTCATGGCAGCGTCCAGCTCACTGAGAGAGCTGAAACTCGTCATGAATCCCAGCAGAGCCACGTGCGGCAACGTTTGTGGAGCCATGGATCTCCTGGAACGCGCCGTCCATCTTCGTTCCATCCATCTATTCGTTGAAGAGGACGAGACCTATTACTATGAGGTAATCGTGTTCTTTGTGAGCCTAGCTTCGTCTGGACGGTCCCAAGTGGAGTCGCTGACCGTCGAACTTGAGGGAGGTCCTGGATCCCTCTGTGCACCCGCGGTGCAGTTACAGCTGCTGCGGGCGCTGCCCTCTCTGCCCGCGCTGAGGCGACTGAATGTGAATGTGCCGACAGAGGAGCTGCTGCTCGGCATCACCCCCGCCTCCGCTCCGTCCCTGCGGAGCCTCCAGCTGGTTGAGCATGGGAATTTTGAACTCACCCAGTGGATGTGCCCCAACGCCATGATGCACAGCAACAAAGTTAGGGAATTTCTATCTAGGAACCCCTTGCTTCATGTGGAGCTACGGTGCGGACTCTGCTACTCGTGCGAGCCTTGTTGCACAAGTGAATGCTCATATAGCAGTTCTGCAGATAATTGTGATAAGGGTAAACCATATGTATGCATCGGCCTTTTAGCTCACCCTATCGACGAATGCCCCTCCCCACAAGACCACGCGACCGATGTTCAGTGGTTCCACATCAATGATATGAATCCACAGATTGCTTCAGTACTTTTTAATTTTTAGAGTAATATGACACACTGTATACTTAATGTTCGTGTTTTGCTAAGTATGTTTACCTTTGTTATCCAGTGGTAAAATCTATAATTATGCTTAAAAATTGACATTTGTAACAATTTCTTAACTGGTTCTTGTCAGTTGGAGTACGGAATATTACGTTAAAAAACAAATTGATTTCCTGTTGCAAAAATCTCAATTTTAACTATGTACAGGACAAATCAAAAGGTCGCAATGAAGCTGTTTGCTTTTAGTGTGGCTCAATGCTGTACCAAACGAACTCTTTGCCAAACTTTTTAAACCTTCAATTATCCACATACATGGACTTGAGCGTTGATTGCTCCGATGTACACTTGCAAAGGCACAGGCGTTTACTAAGACAAGGGCCATGGGAGTTATGGGAGAGGGGTGAGCTGATAGATAAAACACCTTTCCAAGAGTTAGAGATGAAAACAGCTCCACAGCAAAGTACCGGGTGACCCTGTGAAAAAGCGGCGGGATTGCATACTCAATATGGCCGCAGGGGCCACGGCCTCTTACGGTGTAAAGAGTAGGCAAACCTGCAACACGGCTGCGTATTCACAGTTACACCCGATGGTGATGACGGATCTAACGACGCACGAACACGGACACCCCAAAGTTGCGAGCGGCAACGTCAGAACGCCCCGAACGTCCTGCCAACTAAAACTAAAGAAAAAGTAAAAGAGGTGCGTCAAGAAAGGGGCACGCAGAAGTTTGATAAATTAAAGGAGAAAACAAAAGCATTAATGCGGCACATAGGAATGTAATTCACATTTTCAAGTACATGAAATACAGAACAAAACACAGTGCAGACCGTGATCGAACAGGCAAGCATTATATGGGGATCCACGGCCTGTCAGAAGAGTGATCCTCAGGAGCGGAACATTTGTCAAGGCTATGTGAGAAAATACCGATGATCATCCCTTGGTTCTTCCTCAATTCTTGATGACATTCCAATACGCAAGCGTCGCAATGTTGCCGATTACACACATTGTCGAACCCGTTCACCCGAATATGGAGCGAAGGGTTCGCCTCCAGAGTAGCCTTCAATGCTTCCCAGTGCAGCCAAGAATGCTTGCAGTTGCTCGAACTTTTATAACGATCACTGAGCTCCAGCGTCCGCAGAGCCGGTGCTGACGCAGGTGTGATGCTCAGCAGAAGCAACTCGTCGTCTGGGTCAGCAGAGGACACGTCCAGGTAGCGCAGTGCTGGCAGCTGGGGGAGCGCGCGCAGCAGCGGTCGCACGTTGTAGAAACCGTCAAGCGACAGCCGCTCTAAATGGGATCGCCTGCTTGAGGTCAGGGCTTCGATCAGCATCGTAACGAAATTTAGATTGAACTCAACATCGATGTAATCCAAGTGTATTTTGCGCAGCTGGTTCGCTTGCCGAAGAAACTTGGTAATACTTCCGGCGAAATCCTGGTCTAAATATATATGCAAGGTCAGCTCCCTCAGCGTTTTGCACTCTGCGACGATCTCCAGCCCTGGTATATCCGCTCTGCACGACAGAGTATGTAGTTTAGGCAGGGCACTCAGCAGGGTAGCCGTCGCCTTATTGTCCCAGGGTGGGCAATGTAGGTTATAGAGATCAATGTCCTCCAGTGTCTTTGCATGACCGGTTAGTATGGTGCTCACGAAAGGCATGGCTTTACTGATAAAACCCTCGTTATCGTCTGGGGAACTGAAACGCGTCAAGGACGGTATGGGCAGCGCGCTTGTGAAAGGACGAGAAATGCGAGGCAGGCGGCCTTTGAATTCAAGTGACTCTAGTCCAGAACATGTCGCCAACGTTCTGAGAAACACGTCGGCTCCACCACGGACATAGTTGACATGAGAGTCACCTACTACCACATGCTTGAGGCGTCCGAGTGTCTCCTGGTTGCGAACAACCAGGGCACTTTCCAGGTCATTGAAATGGTTAGTCTCGAGTACCAACGAGGCCACGGCACATCTGGTCGTGGTCAACGCCAGGGTCGAGTCGACATTGTCAACGCCGGTGACTTGCAGCTTCTGCAGACACGGCGCTAGGTTCAGCACCGCGTTCGCCCATGGTTCGTTGTCGGAGACTGTTCGATGGCGCCAAAGGTCGCGGTGCAGGGCCACATCCGTGAGCCTCTTGCAGACGAGGCGGCACGCGAGGACGTCCTTTACTTCCAGGTACTGCATCACCACCAGCAGCACGTCGTCCGGCAACTGGTCCATCCTCTCCAAGTACACGGTCCAGGGAAACTGCGACGAAGTACACTGCGCACGAGAAACACGTTTATTAGACAGATGCTTCGGAGAAAGGAGTCTAATTTGTTGCTGATAGTACCAAAAACAATGTTAAAATGTACACATCCCAATAATGTTTGAGTTGAGGGACGGGCGACAGTAGGGGACTTTGCCGGGAAAATGCCCCTGGACGAGGGGATTCATCCAAACTTGATAACCATTAGCTTCCCGACGCCGTCCTGATGGAGGCACGAGGAGTCGAAGGACGGTGCCAGCCGAGCGGGGTGTACTTCGGCACGAGCCGCGACCACGGCCTCGTCGCGAGGGCGGCGGCGCTACCGCGGGGTGCAAATGATACGGCTCGGGGGCTCTGCGGAGAAGAGATTTACGAAGCGTGAAGCGAGAGGCCCTCGCCACCAGTTCAGCATCAATCACCGTGAGCAGGCCGAGGGCGGTGCGGGGCGGGGTGGGGGCGGCCAAGTTTTCAGCACATTTCTCTTTATTACGC
>NW_026273272.1:0-1648 GCF_000697945.3 Frankliniella occidentalis | reverse complement strand
ACACACACACACACTTACCGGTTCGATTAAGAATTCGGTCCTGTGGATTGAGGGGTCTGGGTTGAATCCCTCGACGGCGTCGCGGACAGCGGGGTCGGCCCGGTACATGTGCGGGTAGCCCACGGCGATGGGGAAGCCTGTGTAGAGATAAAATAATGGTCAATGGGAGTGAGCAAAAATGATATTTGATGTGCCCAAATGTTATAAGTACCAGGGAAAAGCTACTGTGCGAAAAACCTCTGACAAGGAAGTGGACAGTTTCAAAATGACATTTTGGCGAGTGTTTTGGCTTGGAATGTTTACCGAAGCCACACTTACCGTAGTAGCAGTCGGTGACGTCGATCAGGCCGTCGGGAAGGCATTTACCGTTCCTGCAGAAACATTTGTTGTCCTTGTTCACCTTGCCGTTGTCTAGTGCGTCTTCAACGAAGTGGTACAGGTAACCGTCCATGCCGGAGTTGGTGCCTTCGCCCACACGCACCTGAGGCAAACAAGGAAATTTAGCTGTTAGCAGGCTCAGTAAGAATAGAGAAATTAAGTCTACACCGCATTTTTTAAAAACAAAAAGACTACTTTTTAATCGAATCTCTAAAAACATTTCGAAATCGAGTTTTGCTCTTCCCTCCCCGCCGGCGGGCGCAACGACAAGCCGTAGCGGTAATGGGGACAGCAACAACCCGGGTCGAGCGCGACACACAAATACAGGCTGGGAAAAAATAATAAGCAGCCCTTTGGGTGTCAAGGCCGCAGAGAGAAGAAGAGACGGGCGCGGGCGTGGAGGAAGAGAAAGAGGAGGGGGAGGGAGGGGAGGGAGGGGTCGCAGAGAGCGGAAATGGGGTGTCGGCAGCCCTGCCCGGCGGCCCCGTCCCCGGTAGGCCCATACCAGCTGCTAGTTCGAACCGCGTCGCCAGCCTCCCCTTTCCCCTTTTCTTTTCCAATAACCCACTTAGATAAGCGATTGTCGCCGCGTCACGTGTCTGAGTTATCCGCCGCGCACGTTTTGCGCGCGCTCCTGACCCAGGCTAGGGTCAGCACCAGTCGCCCTTCCTCCACGTCGCCTCGACCGCGCCGCGTGCGGCTGGTGCGGCGTCGGCCGATGCGTTGCGGCCGAGCAGGCGTCGGCCGAGGCGGTGCAGCCGATGCAGTGGTGCAGCCGATGCCCGCTCGGCTTTATCTATTTGCTGCTTCGCGATTTATTCAACTCTATCGACCTCGTGCTTTTGCTCGATTATCCTACACACGCAATCCTGCTGCGAACGACGACTCACCATCGGCATGGAGCGGCACATGGACTTCCTGAAGAAAGACAGGGTCTGGTTGGGCTGGATGTACGAGGGGAACTTGGTGGCGTCGGACGCCAGCTGGACGTTGCTGCAGGTGGTGGGGCCGTCGCCCTCCTCGCGGCGCCAGTGCGGCAGGTACGGGAAGCCGTTGTACTTGTCGATGAGGCCCGACAGGCGAACGTCCGTCGCGCCCGTGTAGTCCGTCTCAAAGTCGCCGTCAAAGTCGTACATCTGCGAGGGCAAAAAGAGGGACGGCGTTAGTGAGGTGCACCCAACAACAGAACACATCAAGTGTATATAGCAAAACTCCCGAGTTAGGAAATTTAAAAGCTGAATTTTTCCGACAATATTGGAAACATTTTCCA
>NW_026273271.1:0-1181 GCF_000697945.3 Frankliniella occidentalis | reverse complement strand
TTTATGTCCCGCGCGGGGCTGGGGCGGCGGTTTGCAGGGCGGGATGGGGGAGGGGGTCATCGCAGGGCAGGAGCAGGGGGTAGGGGTTGCGGCAGGGGGTAGGGGTTGCGGCAGCTGTCCGTATGCAGGAGCCGGGAGGGAAGGGGCCCAAAGGGGGTGTCGGAAGTACTTGAGAAAATCCAGCGCATCTCTCTGCGCGGCCGCGCCCGGCCACGCCGCACACCACCACTGCGGCGCGCAGGACGCCGGGTGCAGGAGGTGGTGATGGCGAGGGATGTGCGGATGTGGTGGATGAGGAGGGCCGAGCTGGTGGGTGAGAGTCCGGAGGTCCTGCACTGCACACCACCCTGCACTATGAAGCTAAAGCTCACACGACCATAGCACGCGAGTCCACTCTGCGCGCTGCTTTGGGTCGGCGAGGCGCTCAGACATAATGCACCAGGCTTGTGTCGACCGGTGTCTTGGCGCTTCCTTTTTACCAGAAGAGCTCCTCAATAATACTTGGCATTGCTGCACATCCGCCCTTCCCCCCGTCGATGAGTCCCTCCGCTCCTTCCCTGATCCCGCGGCGCTCAGGTGTTGTGCATTCCACAGCCCTCCGGCCCTCCCTCCCCGGCACGGTGCCGGCGGCACCCTTGGCTCCCCCTCCCTCCCCTACGGAAACCCTCCCGCGGGCCCCCACCCCCGGCCATGCACCGGCGGGACGGGGCGGAGCGGGGTGGGGCGGGGCGCGGTGGCACGCGGAGGGCTGGCTGTAGGGCAGTACAGTGCCGGCAGCGAGCCGAGACGGACGGACGCGACGCGGACACTGGCCAGGACCTCCACCCTCCTCCCCCCTCCCCTCCCCCGCCCTGCCCGACCAGCCCCACTTGTTGACCACACGCGCCATCCAAGGAGCCTTCAAAGTGAGTACCATACTGACTCGCGTCACTGCACTGCGGGCCTAAGCAGGCGATTGCGTCATGTTATGCACGGACTTATTTGAATTTATACTCGCGAGAACATATTTGGAAAAAATGTGTCCCACGAGAGTTCAAATGTGAGAAGAAATTTAGGAAGGTTTCCAAGGCCCTCCTAAATATAGCACTTAAATATCTTCAGTACGTCTGTAAATTGTAGATTCTAAGTACCTTTGAGAGGCCGGTTTTTGCTCATAATTGGATGAAACTGATTGGTCCAGA
>NW_026273270.1:0-1150 GCF_000697945.3 Frankliniella occidentalis | reverse complement strand
CCCTCCTCCGGCCCCTCACCTCAAGGTCCTCCCTCTCCTCGTCAGCTCCAGTTCAACGCGCTCCGTACCGCGGCGGCAAGGCGTCATGTGGCCACACAGTGCGCTCGCCAAAGGATCACATTGACTAAGCAACTAGACGAGCAAAAAGCACCGACCGGAGAAAATAAAAAATATATAATCACAATAACCCAAACCGCAAAAACGTAACTTATTGACCTTAATTTTTGAAGTTAGAATTCGCTGAACTAGAGGAAGTCAAGAGTACACAGCCGGGAAGGAGAGACGGGATGCTGCAGAGTGACAGAAATAAATGGCGCTTTTTTACGGCACACACTGACTAGGACATGGTGCACCTCGAGCGCACCTTTACCCCATACGAGACGCGCTCGCGCACCACCCGGCCGCACTTGGACGCGACGACGCCACACTGCCGCCCTTCCCCGTGTACCACTTCCGGTGCCGATTCCTGTTCGAGGCGAGCCGGCGCGCCCGGCCGAACGGCGCACGGAGGTCATAACGTATGTATGCACGGTATATCCGAGACGGTATCCCTGGACGACTGGCCCGCCTCGCCCGCGGCCCCGCATGGCCTTCCCCGCGCCGACCCGGCCCCGGGAGCGTTCCGTTTCGTTTGACTGACGTAACCCCTTCCCTTCACTCCACTACTCCACTCTTGGTTTCGTCGTGTTGGCTCAATTCCAAGTCATTTCTTCGGAGAAGTGTAAGGCGGCAGCGCGCGCGCGATCGTGTAAACGAGGACGAGAGCGGGAAGTGTTGGGGAGGAGGAGGGGGGGGGGGGGGCGGAGGGTGTCTAGGGAGCGCCCCAAGGTCCTTCCCTCCCGACCTCACGGGAAGGAAGCTCCGCGCCGAGGGATCGGGATCAGGGATCAGCATCAGCAGCGGGGGGCTGGGCGGCTGAGCTGCTCGTCCCACAGCAGCGAGTCGTACCCGCGGCGGGACACGACGGGGACACGCAGCAGCAACGCCAACAACAAACAACAAGTCGGTCTCAGCAGCCTGAATCTGGACGGAATAAAGCGGGATAAAGCCCCCCTGCCTGCTTCCTTCCAACACGGGGGAGATGGTAATCCGGGCCGTGTGCGTCGTGGAATCCGGCCGGACCGGGCAAGCGGTGCAGACATTCTCTGTC
>NW_026273269.1:0-1503 GCF_000697945.3 Frankliniella occidentalis | reverse complement strand
AATAAATTCCTAAAACTACTAGTTTGCGAACTCCGAGAGTGTTTCGAGCGTTTTTCGAGAAAAAAATTGGCAAAACTCTGGTTCTCTACTACCAGCGTACCTCGATGTACTCTAACAGTACCCCTGAGTACACTAGGAAGCTAGGAAGCCGACTTGTTGACCCCTCGCCTGCAAACGCTACGGTTGTCGGTCCTAGCCGATGTGCATGTACTCGCGGGCGACCACTGCTGATCGACCTCTGGCACCCGCAGACCTTTGTTCCCGGCCACACGGCCTTGCCCTGCCCGACCCGCGTCCTCGCTCACGGCCTCTGCCGCCTCCTGGCAGCCCCAGTAACGGCGCGCGCCCTTCCGTCCGCCCCGCCGTACGGCCGAGCCGAGGCCGTGCCCTGCCGGGAGGGGTCGGGGATGCGAGCGGACAAGAACAGGTCCACGGCGCACACGGCCTCGGCCGGCAGGGACATCCGGACCCTCTGGCCTCTGTTACGTGATCGCTGATTAATGGCTGCTGGAAATTAGGCTTCCCGGCGAGGACGGGGAGGAGAGGGGGAGAGAGAGAGAGAATCTGCGCAACCAATCGGGTGAGAACTGTCCCTAATTCACGTCGGCGACAGCGGACGGCAGCCAGGCGTCCGGTCGACGGTGTACAGTCCGAGCCGAAACGCACCTCGCCCGACCGCGGCAGCCCGGCAGGGTACGTATACCATTCATTTTCAGAGTCCCACTCGTCACTTTTCTTGACCGTGTATTCCAACAACGCGCGCTCAGAGGCGAGCACCTCGCCGAAAATTCTCTCCCCTCCCCCTCTCCTCTCCACTCTCTTCCTTTCAGAGCAAGCAGCAGCGGCCGCCAGACCTCAGCCTGCCCCGGGCAGAATCCAATCGCCAGGGACGCCCCCCTCCCCACCACGCCACCACTCTGCTCCAGGACCGCATCCTTAACCCTGAGAGGTTGCTCCTTTAATTCTCCTTCAGACTCCGCCGAGCGGAGGTTGATAGGCTGGCGGCCTTTCTAACCAAAAATCTGAAATGAAAGTGTGCCCGCTTCCATGATAAGCAATGGAACAATTTTAAACTCACGATTCTCGAAGGAAGTCAGATCAACTCTCTTGATTGATTTTGAGTCCCGACTCAAAGTTCCAGGAACTATTGCGACCACGAGGCAAACGAGGTATCCAGGAAACAAACCTGCAACAGACAAATGAGCAAAGCGTCAGTAAAGCCAAAACGATTCAGCGTGGCTGATTTTCCGAGAACCGTAAAGCGAGGGGTCGTCAACTCTCGTTGACCGTGTACGGAGGAATATTGAATATTACAAATAATATTGGTAATATTGAGCCAGTTTTCAAGCTGTGACGTCATAATACTAGAAAAATGTGTAATATCGAGGTAATATTACCAGTAATATGGCTAATTATTGGTGTAATATTTTAGGTAATATCAGTCCGTGTACGGAGGAATATCGAAGTTGACGACCCCTCGCCGTAAAGTGTGGCGAGTATGTG
>NW_026273268.1:0-1343 GCF_000697945.3 Frankliniella occidentalis | reverse complement strand
CCCTCCCTCCCCTTCCACGCGGCCCCGCCCCGCAAAAGTACACTATTTTAATCACCGACACGTCCAAATGTCAGTGTGCCGCCGCGCCACCCGCGCTGGTCAAGGAACGCTCTAATGGCCGCCCATTAACATTAGGGGGCGGCCGCAGCGAGGGCGGAACTGCAACTCGCATTGCACACACAGAGCTCTGTCAAAAGTCTGCACTGGAAACGCAAGTGCGTGAATGTCACACGCTTGTAGCTGCGTGAATGCCCATTCGTACACTTAAGGAATGCGGTGTCAATTTACTTTCGGACTTACACACTTCTTGTGGCCCATGTGCATGAATGGCGTTCACACACCTTGAAATGTGCGACATTGACACACTTGGCGGGTTTCTGGTGTGGCGATTGAGAACAACAATCTGTTGACCCTGCTGGCTGCACACAACAAGCTGAGCTGCTCCGCACGGCGCGCTATGGCGCTGAAACCCCTGCAGACGCCGCGTAACAAAGTCCGAGGGGGATTCAATTTTTTTTTGGTATGCCAAGCCGCGCTGCTCCGGAAAGGAAAACAACTCGAGGGGAACTCCCGCGAATACCAAGTGCTCAGTGAACAGCGACGCGAGGGGTACGGAGCGAGGAGGGGCGTCGGGTGGTGCATTTGCTGATTGGGGTGGGGAGCTACGCGAGGCGGCTTTGCGAAGGAGACCGTCAAATTAATCGAAGGGAGGGGTTCAGACGGGAGGAGGAGGAAGAGGAGAACTAGGACGGAGCAGGTCGCGGACCAAATCAAATCACGATCAAACAAATCAAGGTCCCGCCGTAAAGCACCACCGCCGCCCCGCTTTGTTTCGTTAACCACCGGCAGGGCAGGCAGGCAGGGTGAGTCGGGTAGAGAGACTATTTGGCGAGGGGCGGGGGGGCACTAACACGGGGCGTAAACAAGACGCACGGACCAAAGTGTTTGCAGCGCGTGATTCGCGCTCAATCGCAAAGAAGGCTTTGTTAGGAGGGTAACTCGGGTCATAAAACAGCCGTCTTACGCCGTCTTAATTCACCATAAGCACTTGCAGTATAAAACTGAAAGCCGAGGAAAGGCAGTGTGGACGTTTTGAAGAGGACTAAACTTGTTCGTTTCCAAAGTATGCATACTCACTCTGAAGTCTAGCACGGAGCCGGCGAGCGGGCAGGCCGAACTCTGGAAGCAAACAAGAACAACAAGAAGGATTAGAGCGGGCAAGAGGACGCCATTCAGTGGCTGTCACCACAAAAGGAGAGAATAACCGTCCCGTCGCGGCGAAGATGTTTGCAGCGGGGCAAAACAGAAAGAAAGGGTTAAAGTGGTTGGGGGGTAGGAGAGGG
>NW_026273267.1:0-5508 GCF_000697945.3 Frankliniella occidentalis | reverse complement strand
AGAATCTATTGTGAGTGGGTGGCACAGTGATTTGATAAGATCACTTCCTTACGTGGTTTGTCAAAGTTTTGTTGGTGTATTTTTCATGAAAGTAAGAGTTGTTTTGTATTTCCTGTCTCTATAAGCTAGACCAGTTAGGTATTTCAATTGGAGGGTTTATTATTAATAATGTAATGGTCACATTTTTATTGTTGTTGTGACTGAGCTTAAATCTATACATCTAAATTTGTCAATAGTACAGAATATCTATCTAGTTAATACTTCACCTGAAATATCCATGATGGATAAAAATTGTTTGTGATTTGTTTGGATGACCCCATCCCAATATAAATATTACTATTGCTGTGATTGTTCTCCTTTTAAAATTAAAGAGTTTCTATACTGAATGCAATGCTCAGCTAAAAATTAAACAGAGAAGAAAATTATTTTTATTTGTTTCATTTGTTTGGCCATATAAGCTTGGAGAGAGTATTCTAATAGCACTCTAATATTTGGAAAAGTCAGTCTTGCAGTTGTTAGAATACAGCAGTATTTAATATAGTGGAGTGTGTACATGTTACAGACAATTCCTTTATTTATGTGGAGATGATGTATCTTATGCCCACCATTTTCATGAGGGACCAATGCTGTATCTTGGCTGAAAGAGTCGTATAGATTAGTTGGTTGGTAAATATCCACAATTTGATTCAGCAGACAAGTCTGATTAATACTGTAATAAATCTAACTTAGTAAATCAACGGAAAAATTCAAGACTTTTTCGATATTCCGTGTGTTGTTTGTCTTGAACTGTGGTTCACAACTCTGGAAACATTTAAAGTGATAACATATGAAGTTTTGGCTTTATTGGTTTATGGTATAAGATTTTTGAAAATGAAGATACTGATAAATCTAGCCTCAAGTCTCCAGAAAAATATGTCTAGAATGGTTTTGGCGGAGAAGCTGTGCATCAATAAATTCCTTTAGGTAGGTTGTGTTATCTCTTCTGTATTTGGGTATGGAATGTTATTGAATGGCTGTGAGACTGCTCATTACTGCCTTGTGTTATCTTGGTGTGTGTGCCATGATGAGTCCACCAGGTTTTTCTGTGGGGACTGGGAAGGGAAGTTTTACTGTATTTGTTTTGTGTTAAGTTATCATCCAAACTTACGTCCTGTTTTTGTTTTTTTATGTCTTTAGCTTTGTGTTCTGTTCCATTGACTAATGTTTATTTTTACCTACAAATTTATACAACTGGTGAAAATGTATTGATTGATCTATGTATGATAGAAGTTTGGGAATGAAAATGTAAGATATGGTTTTATTATATGATAAAACAATACAAAGTAGTGTGATATAGATTTAAACTCTTACTAGCAAATTATACTGCATTACTTGCCTGTACAAGTAAAACAAAGGCTCATTGATGACAAAACCTCTAATGTATGTATTCAAACCAATGTTTTACTATTGTTTCTCATGTCCAAAACTTTTGTTTTCCTTTTCTTGGGTGTGTTTTTAATTTCCAGAGAAAATGTTGATTTTATTCACGTATGTTGTGAGTTTTGTGTCAATGTACACCCAGCCCCCAATAGGACTGACCTAGTTGACTGGTGTTCTTCTGAGAAGTCCCAATGCCTTCGCCTCAACTTGTCAACTACTCACAGCCCCAACCTTCGTGACTTCTCCTGCGTTCCCTCCCCTCTTCTCACGGTGGCCTGCAATGTACAAAGTGAATAATTTTTAACAAAATTAAATCCATGCCACCAGCACGTCAAACTTCAAGCCTTTTTTCAATTATTTGGTTTCCCTTACATTCATGTCGAGGTGAGTAGGACATGCGACACAGCTTAGGTACAGCTACTCGCATACTTACTAGCTATTCACCTTATGCTTAAGCGGGCGGAACAAATCAGCCCTTCGGGAAGGCACCAGCTCCGGTGGAGAGGAACTACCTAGGTGAGGTTGAGGTGGAGGGGAGACCGGCCGGCCACAGTGTGGCTAACTCAGGGATGCTATGTAACGGAATTTGAATGCAGTTATAGTGGAAGTATTTACCTGCCAGCTACCAGAAGCCTCAACGTGCCGACGATTTCCAAGGGTTTCGGAGCATCGAAGCTCTTTTCCTCGGCCGATTTTTCTGACGGCAGACATCAGCGGCTGTCTTAAGTTGGTACTGCCGACTGAAAACTGAAACAGCCCACGGCGCAGACGGTGACGTGATAGCGGTCGGCAGTTCGGTTGCTCTCTTTTGTTTGAGGTGAGTTTCGGGAAGTGCTCTTTCTTGTTTCCATTAGTAAGTATCTGTTCGTGGCCATCACTATTGACACTGTAGGCTACTGTGGAGAACCGCAGAAGGGCCGGGATACATTCGCGATTTGCGTCCCGGCGAATGCGTTGTAACAGTTAGTTGTTAGTTCTCCCCACCACTCCCGCAAGCCAGCGAGGGTGGGGGAAGCTTCTTCGCGCCACTCAGCTGATGGGTTCAAATGTGCTGGGCGCGCGTTGGGCCACGTCGTAGGATAGGAGGGTGACCGGGGAGCTCCCCGGATTGTCAATCTTCCGGTGCCGATCTCAGGTACAGTCCCTAAAATGTTAGTGTTGTTTACCTTTTTGCTGACAAAACACGAAAATTTCGGGGGCTGTAAATTATCTAAGATTGACACAGGAGGTCGAACAATCCGGGGAGCTCTCCGCTCCGATCACCCTCCAGGTCCAAGGAGACCTATCAGATTTCAAGACCATCGATTCGAAAACAAAATCGACAATTGTCTGATCTGATATCGTTTAGCTATGGCCATTCTCACTGGGGAGTGTCAGGGAAAAAAATGTTTTCCAGAAAAAAGTGGTATTTTTCAAGGAGTCGCTTTATTTTACATTATTTCTTGTTTCGCTTATTGACATATCGTCACTTCTCACGCCCTCCAGAGCTTCTGTGAGTCACAGGATCAGAACGGCTTTCTGGATAGATCACGGATAAGCATCAAATCCTGTTGCAGTGCGCGGAGACTTCTGCGGAAGTGAAATGGACGCAGACCAACATGAGCAGGTAAGCAGGAAGTGCGAACCGTAACTGCAAATAGGGTTTTTCAGAGCTGGGCCTGAAGGAGTAAAATGGAAGAACAAAACGCGCACTGCTCATGCGCAGACGCGGAGTGGGGGATGGGGGGCATCTGCTCATGCGCAGTGCGCCTTTTGTTCCTCCATTTTACTTCTTCACGTCCAGCAATGAAATACCCTTTTCACTCGCACTGAGGAAAATATCCCTCCCCCCTCCTGCCCAGGCAACATGATGGTAGTTAAACACTTTCCTTGAAGCTCATTTTTGGTGCCTGTGGTTTACCATGGGGGCGTGACCACATATTGGTCACGTCATGTTAATGCTCCCAGCTTTCTGCTCCTGGTACGAAATGATTAGTTCTTTGCCACTAAAATGATGAAGGAGTATGACAATACGCGCTGATCCTCGATAAAACATTGTGTTCCTGGAGCAGATGTGTTTTTCCTCAGTGGCGATGTGCAAAGTGTGATGCTCTTTGTCTCAAGTTCTACCGTTCCGCAGAGCCTGGACCGGCTCCCCGAGTTGGCGCTGCTGGAGGTGCTGAAGCTCCTGCCCATCAAGGACCTGCTGACGTGCCGCCTCGTGTGCAAGCGGCTCGGCGAGCTGGCGATGCACCCGACCGTGTGGCAGGAAAAGAGTTGGGGTTGGGGAGAGAACCACCAGAAGCTGGCCTGCCCGGTGCTGCGTCTGGCGCCGTGCCTGGGTCGCGCGGAGGGCCTGAGGAGCAGAGACGGCTGCGTTCACACCTTGAGCACGACCAGGTGTGCCGTGGAACACTTGGAGATCGATGCGAATGTCAAATTGTCGGCCTCGGCGCTGGAGGCGGCCCCGGCAGTGCTGGAGGTGGCCCTGGCGTTGCAGCGCCAGGAGGTGCTTGGCCGACTGAGGAGTCTGTGGATAACATTGCAGCCCAAGGACACGACCAAGGGCCATGACTCCCAACTGTACAGAACATTGGCGTTGACATCTCGGCTGCTGGAGACCCTTGTCGTGGAAGTTATGCCAGAAGCGCGCGCCACCCCCGGCACGGAGTGCTGCTTCGAGGGCATCCAGGTCCCCAGCTCACTAAAGAGGGTCGAGTTCTATTCACTGAGGCAAGAGACCGCCTTGGTCGACTTCCTCCTGTCCACACACGCCGCCACCCTGGAGACGGTCCGCTTCCACGGGCCCGCGTCCACCTCGACGCTGCAGCTGCTGGCCGGACTCCCGCGCCTCCGCGAGCTCACCTGCCGGCTGCAGGTGGGGCTGGAGGCCCTGTCGGCGAGCGAGTCCCTGCAGGTCCTGTCCATTTGGGTGAAAGGTCGGGAAGAAGAGTCCGCCTCCGCTGAGGCTGTCGCCGGTGCCGAGTCTTTCCTCCGCCAGGCCCGCCAGCTGCGGCAGGTATCGCTCCAGTGCGGTTATGGTGCACACTCCTCCCAGTTCCCCGCGGCGCTGGTCAAGGCCCTGGCCAAGGGGGGCGCGCGCTCACACGTCGAGAAGCTCTGTGTCGTGTGTCGTTGCGACGGACAACAGCAGCTGGAGCGGGCGCTCCTCGACGCGCTGCCGGAGCTGCCGGCCCTGCGGGAGCTGGACCTGGACTGCTGTAGGCGTAGGCAGCCGCAGGACGAGTCGCACAGGCACGAACCACTCGACGAGTCGCACGAGTCGGACGAGCCCTACGAGCAGCTGCTGCGGGGCCTCACCCCCGCCACCGCGCCGGCGCTGCGGCGCCTCACCGTGGTGGCCTGCGCCCACGACTGGACGCACAGGCCGTCGGTCAAGGCGCTGCTGGCGGCCAACCCCTCCCTGCAAGTGCGTGTCGGCTGGCGCGATAATATTTCCTATGATGATGATCTCAAGCCACTGTCAACCTGTAGAGACTGCTACGCGTGCAAACTGAAGTGCCATCCAGAGCTGCGAGAGGCGCGATACAATAGCCACGTCTGCTTTTCCCTCAAACAGGAACTGTCTACCTGCCCAACCGTCCATAACCATTCCAATCTATCATGGTGAAACTCAAATAAAGCTGTCAAACTTCTGATTGAAAGAATGCCCCGCTTATCTCTTCCCTCCATACCCGAAATTATACATTGGAATAGACGAGCAAAAAAGTGTACAGACAAGTTTGAGGAAGAGGTTTTCTCCGTCAACCGACTTGGTTCTAGCGCCTGGTAGGTAGGCAAAGAACGTGGGCCCCGTCTTTGCCGGTGGCCTATCGTCCACTCGTCGGGCGTCAGACGAGGCGGGCGGGCCGGGGGCCGGGCATCGGATGCCCACTCGTTGGCGCCCGAAAGCAAGTGGCAGGGAGAGGGAGCTGTGAGTGTGTAGCCCGTAGTGAGCTTCTCACTCCCTCTACCGCTTTCGGACGCCATATGTGGGCATCCGATGCACGCCCGCTTGCAGGGCTCCAGAGACAACACAAGTTGACGTTCTCTCTGGCAGGGCTCTGCAGGGCTCTGGCGAGGAGAGGGGAAAGACGGGGGGGGGGGGGG
>NW_026273266.1:0-4557 GCF_000697945.3 Frankliniella occidentalis | reverse complement strand
GCTCAGCACGCCTGCCGCCCGGCGGCCTACTCTAAGCTCTTCAGGCGCGTGGTAGGCCGCCCGCTCAGCACGCCTGCTGCCCGGCGGCCTACTCTAAGCTCTGCAGGCGCGTGGTAGGCCGCCCGCTCAGCACGCCTGCCGCCCGGCGGCCTACTCCGTGGTCGGCAGGCGTGTGGTAGGCCGCCCGCTCAGCACGCCTGCCCTCGGGCGGCCTACTCTGGGCCCCTCAGGCGCCTGGTAGGCCTCCCGCTCAGCACGCCTGCTGCCCGGCGGCCTACTTTAAGCTCTTCAGGCGCGTGGTAGGCCGCCCGCTCAGCACGCCTGCCGCCCGGCGGCCTACTCCGAGCTCCGCAGGCGCTTTGCCGCCCCCGTTTCTTTAGAATCCGCGCGCTATGCTCGCGTTGTAAAACGAATGCGATAGAGAAGGCGTGATTCTTCCCTTAAATGGGCGTGAGAGATAGAAAGACAGCGCACAGCTAATCAGTAATACCAACTGCCACCGGGACGACAGCCAGCCTTGTGATAAAGGAGTATTTCCACGCAGTCGAACAGCTGGTACAGCGGGCTGTGTGAGTGTAAGGGGGGGGGGTCTCCAGTAATGGAAAAGACTCGCGGCGCCAAGTCGGTCAGCAACGCCAAATTCGTAAAGCGCAGTGTAACCCCCTCCGCTCCCCTCGCCTTGTGGGTGACGAGCTCCTCGGCGGGGCTCCGGGAGGTGAAACCCTACCGCCGGGTGGTGGCCGCCAGGCCGCCACGGACTGAGACATCCATTACACTCGTCCCAACGCACCGGCCGGCCGGGGCTCGGCGGCGCGCGCGCAACTCATTTCAGTCGACCGTCTCTCCTCTCTCTCTCCCTCTCCCTCTCACACTTGCCCGCAAGGATTTATGGCAGCGTCCCGTGGAAGTGTTTACGGCTAGGAGTCTGCTCTGCCGCCGCTCCCGAAGCCAGCTGGAGGTACCCGCGGGGCAGCGGGGCCGCGGGGCCGCGGAGCCACCCGGGCGGCTACCGGAGCCCGGCCAGGCCTAAGGCTGGCCGGGCCCCCCGCAGCGCCATTCGCACACCATTCGCTACATCGGGCGAGCTGGCGCTGGCGGGCGGCGCCTGGTCCTCGGCAGGGAATGTGGGCCACACCGTCGTGCGGGAGGTGGTGCGAACACGAAGAGGGTGTACGTTTACGTGTACGTGATAACACGTTCAGTTCGATGTGATCACTATGTGGTCACGGTCTGCTGATTTTCTTACCCCCAGGATGCACAGCCGCATTGAGCGCAAGTTTCGGTGCGTCCACGCTGATGCACTGTTTGTGGGAAGCATATGCGGTCGGATTGTCTAACCCGGCCGTCCCGGGGGCCGCAGGGGGCCTCGCATTGATGGCTGATCCTGCCAGGTGATCGCGTGCCGGTCGAGCTGCCAATGACGAACAGGAGCGGAGCTAGCAGATCGAACCTGCTTACCCGCCCCGCCTCGCCCCGCCCCACCCCGCCCCGAGTCGCGCGAAGAGACAAGGCTCCGCGGCTAGGCGTTGCCGACGCGGCCGGTGACGTGCGCGTCGTCAAATAAACTCTTTGGGACCACGGCGAGGAGCGCCGAGGCCGTCCCGTATGGTGGTTGTCGCGCTCGTCTTTTGTGGCAGTCATAGTTATGATTATTTTTATTACTATTGGTCGCATTCCGATACCCGCGTCAGTTATTCGACTATACTGCGCGTCGGGCTCCGTTCCCGCCGCCGCTCGTATCGCTAAGGTACGGGGTTGAGACGGTTCCTCCCGGAGGATCGGGTCGTCTAGTTGAAGTTGAAGAAGGTCGCCACGACGGTGTAAATGACGGATCGGCGGCCATCCGGTGGCGGCAGCTCAGGCTCAGCCTTATGCCCCCCTCCTCCCCCCTCACCTCTTCTTTCTTCATCATTCCTAAACCACAATCATAACGACTGCCTCCTTCTTTCTTTTTTCCTCTGCTCGCTCGTCTCCTCCGGGTGATGCAGTTATTGATGGCTCCCCTACCCGTTTTGGCTGACGGCGGCGCGGGTGCGGGTCGGTGGGCTTTATTATTGCCCGTCGTCCTCATCCGCATCTCATCCAAAAAATGTCAACGAAATAATACAATAATGGTGATAGGTGCTATAGCGATAGCGCAACGCAGACTGCCGAGTTATGTTGTGTCGCCCCCTGCGCCTTAAGCACTACATTTCTTATGACAAGTGCAAAAAAGTGACCACGGTCCAATAATTGACGAATGACGAAGCGCTGTCTTTATCTAGTTTAGTTTGAAAAGTTTTGGAAAGACTATACCAAAGCGGAAACGAAACAATAATCAAAGAATCCTTAAAAAGACTCGGTTTGAGGTGATTGCGGCGGTATTTTACGACGAGACGGGTGCGGGGGGCCGGGGTACCCGCCGCGGGCGGGAGCCGCGCGGTAAGTGGCGGGGCGGGTGCGGGCGTGCCGCCAGATGTGTAACATGCCCGGCGGCGACGTGCGGCGCGTTAATGAAATTAATCTGAGGTCGGCCGGCGGCGCAGCCTGTGCGCTGTCCTCCTGGGCCCGCCGCCCCTGCGTTTGGGTCTCTCGCTCAAAGGGCTCGCTCGGCCGTCCCGTCCACAGATTTTATTACTCCCCTTTTTTCGGTTATGAATCTCGCGCTCGTCGTGTCGGACAGCCGCCGCCGCCACCGCGGCCCGCAGCGCCACTGCTGTGTTGTTGTTGCATTCGAAGTAAAAGCAGCAAGAGGATGAGAAATTCCTCAGTCTGCCTTGCGGGGCTGGGCGCTGAGGCAGGAGGGCGCCGAGGGCGTCGTGTCGCACTGATAAGGAGGCGCCAAGCGGGGCCATTAGCGCCACCGGCGGGGCGGGGCGGGGCGGGGCGGGGCGCTGCGAGCCGAAGGAGCTGGCCCGTCCATCATCTCGCTCCCGAACTGCAACAAACTGCTCGCCTGCAGCTCAGCCGTTGAGCCGTGAGCGAGCGCGGCCCACGGCACGGCGGGGCCCGGCCCGGGCCCGGCCCAGCGCTGCCATGCAGGGTCCGGTCCTGCCGCTCTGCTACCTTTTATCGCGCGGCGCGGCGCAGCGCGGCCGAGGAGGGTTGAGGCGTGAATGTCTTTTAAATTAATTAACACATCAGAGGCGATGTCGGCCTGGATCCTGGCCAAACACACGTCCCGCTGAACAAACAGATGGCCGCTGCCCTGCCGCTGGCTCTGCTGGCAGCCCCGCGGCCCGGACGCGCAGCACCAGCGCGCGGACAGTACCACGGACACGATACGACATCGGCAAAAGCAACGCGGGACCCCCGGCACACCTACAATAATTTTTGTGAAAAATCTCGACTTTCCGCTTTTTACATGACCTTTCTGGTCCGTGGCCGCGGGCTGCTCGGCGGCGGCGTGCTCACCCTGGCTCATACCAGCAGCAGCCCGGGCCAAAAGGAACACGGCCGCCGGGCCAGCTGGTCCGGTCTGGTCCGGGCCGGCCGCGGGCTGGAGCAGCCCGGGGCCGCGCGCCTCCCGACAGCCGCCGAATTTGTCATACCGACACCTCGCTTTGCTATCGGCCGCCTCTCCCCGCTGCGGCCTCGGCCCCGACTAGCGGCTGAGCTGATCCGGGGGGGCTGATCTGGCTCGATCCAGGCCGATCCGTAGCTCGTCACCATCACCACCGCGCACGGAGCGGACGCACCTCCGCGAGCCTCCGCTCGCGCTGCACGCATGACGACATGCGCGCCGAAAGTCACATGCGCCCGGCATGTGGCCGGGCGGGCCTGACGGCGGGCCGTGTGAAACTCAAGCCCCGGCCGGGCCCTCGCCGCCCACCTCGGCACCATTAGTTGCCCGTGTTAGGCGCCCCGGCCGGACGCCTGACGCCGTTACGCCCCGAAATATTGACGTTTTAAACTTTGATGGCGGTAATATTTCCCCCGATAGCGGCCGGGGAGGAGGAGAGGAGGAGAGGCTGTCACCCGCAACAACAACAGCACCGACACCGCCGCCGCCACCGGGCTGAGCAAGGGGAGCGGAGCGGCCAAGACTTTTCAATCGACCCGGTCCTGGCAAGGCCCTGCCCTACCGTGCCAAGGTTTCCGTCATCGACCCCCAGTGTACGTACACCAGGGCGCGGCAGAGTTTGGTCGGCGTGTGTTTCTGCTAAAATTTTCGGAGTGTGGAGCAGGGCACGCGAGCTAGGCGTTTACGGCGTCTACTTCACCACATCCCGCTTGTATCAGGCAGGCGTCAGGAGGCCGGCCCTTGATGGGGCACCCTAAAACAGCGCGCTTGTAAAACGTTTGACCGCACCGCGCGGCCGCCCCCGCCCCAACCTCCGCCCCCGCCCTCGCCCCGGCGTATGGACGTTAGCGGACATGGCCTGGGCCCGAGGGTCAGGATGGACGTTAGCGGACATACGGTACCTCGACGGCCGGCTAATCCCAGCGGGGACCGCCAAGTGTGTCGTTTGCGGACATGCGGCGGCCTACCTAGGGACCGTCAGGCGCCACTACACTCGGGCTGAGGGCAAAGACGACCGGCTGGTTTTAGAGTATATATTCAGCACTTGAACTAAA
>NW_026273265.1:0-1908 GCF_000697945.3 Frankliniella occidentalis | reverse complement strand
GGGGGGGAGCAAAGGCGACCTCGGGTCACCGCGGTGTCAACTCCTTGGCAGCAGATCCGGAAGCTCGCGTGCGCCCCCGGCATGTGGGGCGCATGCTGGCGGGCAGCTCAGTCGAGCGGCAGCGGCGCCCCCGAGCTGCCCCAGTCCTGCTCCCCCTGAGACCTCTGAGGCGTTGCAACAGGCGATGTTTTGCCGTGTTTCCCAGGAGGTACAACGAAGGATCCCGACTGAAAGAAGGCGTAGTTTGCGAAGAGCTTTGCCCTTCTTTGTAGCTTGCCTGCGTTCCCTCTACAAAGTAAATGCTCCGTACACCCCGGGCCCGCACATCAAAGCAGGAGTTTCTTGAGTACCGGGCGTATCAGGGCGGACGCTGCAGTGTTGCGGGATTGCACACCCTCTTGGGCCGCATGCAGGGGCCGCACGCACGGGCACTTACGGGTGGAGGTAATCTAAGAGTTCGACGGTTTGTCGGTACCGAGCAGCTTCCAGCTTCGTCGTCTAATAGCCGCCAGGGGTTTGGGGCACATAACGCCAAATCCTGGGATTTTCTTCTTTTTTTTTGGGGGGGGGGGGCATGAACATTTTTAGCTTCCCTAGATGCTGGAATGGTGGATAAAATTTGAGGAAATCCCATAGACTTGCGTTTGGGCAGTTTGGGCCCTGCACGATCCCCTCACTCATGAACTCTCATGCTCTGTAACTAACAAAAAATACACTTTCACTATCTGAACTCAGTTATGTTCCCAGAAAGTCCATTGCTAGTTTTTTTACAATAATTGTCCTATACTTTCGAGTGAAGGTGTTTTGCACCCTATACCGCTCTCGGGGGTCAGGTGCGTCGCCCTTGGCCGCTGGAGGTCGGTCAGGGGTGAAGGGGAGGGGGGAGCCGCGCACGGCGAGGAGGGAAGGCCGTGCACGCCTGTGCTGCGCGGCCACGGCCGGCCGGCGCCGCTGCTTCACGCACCGTGCGCGCCACATCCCGACAAGACGTCATCACCATCAGACAGACTTGCGCAGCACGATCATTTTAGCTTTCGTGTGAAGGGGAAAAAAAAGAAAAACCAGCGGAAAATGTAGGTCTTTCTGGTCTGAGGTGGCCTTTTTCAGCAATCATCAGCGACATTGGCAAAGTGCTCGTTTTCGAGCCATTTCTCGCTTTTTAGTTCTTGCTCAGCAGTGCTGACTTGACTCCCCCCCCTCCCCCCACACACACACCTATCGCGCATACTACTACAGCACCCAAACTCTCCGGCTTGTGAGAGCTCAAACATCTTTGCAATCATCTCACAGGGAGGGATTACGCTCGCCGTGTCATTGGACCAGCTGCGCTTTATTTTATTTTTTCCGCCTGATGTTCGAGGCTGGAGCGGTGTCGCAACGGCTTTGGCGCGCCACCGTGGCTGGCTGCAGGCTGTCTCGGTACTTGGTGTTCGGTTGGCGGACCCCTGCGCTGGACGGGGGCGCTACCGAAACGGTATGGCAGCGTGCCGCCGCGTGTTGCCGCAAAAATGCCCGATGGCACCAAAGCCAGGCAGTGTCCAGATTGCATTGCTGTGGAATTCCCGTCTCGCTCCCCTTTTCTTTTGTCCGTTGTCGTCCCTTTCTTTCGCCTTCCTCTTTCCTTCTCGGTAGTCGCGCGCTCTGTAGTACAAAGTCATCCTTTGAATCACAGGCGACAGGAAAAAAAAATATGAACGGGACGCGGAGGAAAGAAAGCAAATGAAATGGAAGGGGGTTAACTAGTGGATGGCTATTTAGCGAGTGGTTTTTAGCGCTGCGAAGGGGGTTAACTAGTGGACGGCTATTTAGCGAGTGGTTTTTAGCGCTGCGTGGGGGGCAGGCTAGGGCTTCCGTGCGCCGTACTGACAGCTACACATTTCCCCCCAGCGCGCACTTGGTGCCCCCCCC
>NW_026273264.1:0-1262 GCF_000697945.3 Frankliniella occidentalis | reverse complement strand
GGGGGGGTAATTCAGCGGATACACCAGCCCATCGTTTACTACTTCATTGGTCCCGCCCGCCACGCCCCACCACGCCCCAAAGACAACCACCGCCACCACCACGCTAGCTGCAGCAGTGGCAGCAGCGACCTTCAAGATGGCCCCCTTTCCTCCGCTTTGTCGCCTGCAGGCCGCTGCTGCTGCCACAATGGCGGCCGCGCACGATATGCGAAACAATGCAAGGTCACCCGAGCACCCCCTCCACGCCGTGCGTGACTATGAGCCCCTGTCCTCGTTAACACTGGCCGCCCGGAGAGAGTTTAGAATGGGCCGGGGCCGGCCAGAGCGGGGAGAGCTCAGCGGCCGTGTAGAGAGGAGAGAGGGGGGCGGAGCCGGGCGGAGAGGACTTATGCACGACGGAAAGGACGGCCTCCGAATTGTGCTGGTGTGAGCAGCTAATAGTGCGCGGGGAGGCAAAGGCGGGAAGGCATTGTTCTTTCAGGGTCGAGGTGATAATTGACTATCAGCGGGATTCTTTTGACATTAAAAAAATAAAACAAAACAAAAAGAAAAGACTCGGATAATGAAAAGGGTGAGGATCAGGAGGGGCCTTAACCGATCCTGAGACATCGGCGGCGGCCGCGAGAGGTCGGCCGCGTCTTCTAATCGCTCCCGATTTGGCTTTCTGCCGAATACCAATCTGGTCGCGGAGGGGGGAGCGGAGAGCGGGAGGGGAGGAGAGAGCGAGAGGAAGCCTCTGCCTCAGCAGGCCTCATTATGGTTTCATTGGCCGGAATTGAATGCAAGCAGCCCGTGTTAGCACTGCCTCGGCGCCGCACTGTCTCCCATCAGCTCCTGGAAGTGACCCGAACCGAGCCCGCCGGCTTCAGCATCTGCCAGAGGGGGACACACACACAAGGGCGGGCGGCGCATTCCTATCGGCGGCCGCCTCCTCCTGGAAGTCCCTGACAGTCACTGGAAGTCACTGGAAGTCCCTGGCAGTCCCTGGCAGTCCCTGACAGTCACTGGAAGTTCCTGGCAGTCCCTGTCAGTCCCAGGCAGTCCCTGGCAGTCCCTGGCAGTTCCTAGAAGCGACTGGACTGCGCCGCAGGGGAACAAGGACGACGCGGCGGCTGCATAGCGGCTGCAAGGCGAGACCTATCCTATCGGAACGCGCGCACGGGCTAGCGCCTCTCTCTCTCTCTCAAGACCGCATTCCTCTAAATAGTTGCCCTCCCCGTCAGCTGGATCAGTATGTCTGAAAGGGAGTGGGGGAGTGGGGG
>NW_026273263.1:0-2203 GCF_000697945.3 Frankliniella occidentalis | reverse complement strand
CTCCACACACACACACAAGCGCGAGAACATCTTGGTTATTTCATGAGACAGTTTTCTGGATCGGCGCCAGCATAAAGCGACGCCGCGGTGACTGTCCTCTCCCCGCCCCTCCCTTCCTCACCTGATCCGCCAGGGGGACTTCCCCCTCTCTTGCCTTGTGGTCTTAGTGACGGTTAACCATCTCTAGAAAAAGGAGGCACCCTCCACACTCAATGGAAAGCGGGGAAAGGGTTGGGGGGGGGGCGCTTGTCGACGCAGGTGTGTGACAACGGGCGTAAATTGGACGACAAACAGCTAAACACACGCACTGGCACTGCTCCTCTTCCTTCCCCCCCGGGCCGTCGGCTGTGGTCGGGGCTCTATGACAGACACCATCACAAACAGGTGTGCTCCTCTGCTCCAGTTTAAATCATCACCCGACAACATGACGTCTCAAATTTGTCCATTTTTTTTCTGATGGTAACACCTTCTCGTCAAGCATCTGCTCTGCACGACAAATTTCTCATCTTTTCCTCATTACAATTTTTTTCCTCTCCGAGCAGCCCTTTGCTTGTCGCTCGCACGCAATAAGAATACAAAAGAAAACACATCATAATAAAAATGAGATCTTATGCAAGAAGAGGGCAGAGGATACACGCGGCGATGAATGGCGAAATTGCCTGGGTGCCAAAAAGGTTTGGGAAGACGTGCAAGAGAACGTGTTCCGACCTTATCATCAGCTTATCAAAAGGCTGGTAATCGTGATGGCGATCGGCCACAAGTTTGGCGGCGCTTCGCTGGACCATCAGGTTGCAGAGCGGCGGCGGCAGCCATGGGGCTGAAGGAGGACCTCCAGGCAACTCCAGGGAACTGGAGGTCATCCAGGCACCTCCAGAGACCTGCAGGAGGATCTCTAGGCACCTGCAGGCACCTAGTGGAGGACCTTTTAGGGACCAACCGGGACATGAGGGAGGACCTTTTAGGGACCTACAGGACCTCCAGGCACCTCCATGGACCAAAAGGACCTCCATGGACCTGCAGAAGGACCTCCACCTCCAGGCACCCTGCCGGGCCAGGTCGGCCGGGCGGTGCCGGGCGGCGTGCAAAGAATGCACTGGTTATGATTTTAATGGGGTTATTTCGGGTTCAGCGCTGCAGGAGGAATGGGGAGGTAGGGGGGCAGAATGAGGACCTCTCTCTCTCTCTCTCTCTCTCTCTCTCTCTCTCTCTCTCTCTCTCTCTCTCTGCGATCGAAGTGACCTTGATCGGGTGGGGCCGCGTCAAAGGATTAGGCAGGATCAGCAGACAAAGCCCCGGGGGGCTCGGCCCCTGGACGCCTCCTTGAACCGAACCTAACACGGTCTGGTTACTTGCGTAACCTATGAACCCTCACACACATACCGCACAGCTTCGCTCAACCTGCCCACCTCCTTCAGCAAGTAAAATGGTCTTTTTCCTCGCCTCTCTAGGTGGTACGGCTGCTGCGTTCGATGGTAACACGCACGCGCACACATGCACATGCACACATACACACACACGCACACACACTCACCGACTCACACGCACGCGCTTCACCCAGGCCGATGAGGGGAACATTTATTTTATGAATTGCCCCGTCATTAAACGGTTGGACATTAAACTTGCATCAATCTGGTATCTCAGCATCGTTAATCCAAGTTATACGTACCGAGTCATGTCACCGCGTTTTAAGCCCTATTTACCAAAAAGACCGGTTCCTCCTTTTTGTTCCACCTGACGAGCCGCCATTCAAATCTCATTCCGCACAATTCGAAGTTCATTACTGGAGCCCGACTGCACGGGGCTTCTCCCCCTCTGGTGAAAGCGTACTTCAAGGGAACATTCATGACACATTTCTACGCAAATGCACAAACGCCACACACTCTTCTCCTCCTCAGACACATTGTCTCTGGCTTCAGATGATGACCCTCCATACAGTACGCAAACATCATCCGTCTCAATATTCCTCGCTGACGTTGACTTTCCAGTTTGGCCACTCGGCTCACCGGGCGACGGGCAGGGCAGAAGGTCCTCATTCCTCAAGACCATGCCATCAGGAGTCGCACAAGACGACAATGTTGCCAACCAACCCGTATTGTAAAACCCGGGCTGTAAACACAAACAAGGCTGCACCATACGGCTGGAACTGCACAGCTCCCACGCCTCTCTCTCTCTCTCTCTCTCTCTCTCTCTCTCTCTCTCTCTC
>NW_026273262.1:0-4721 GCF_000697945.3 Frankliniella occidentalis | reverse complement strand
CCCCCCCCCCTTCCCAAATATTTAAAGTTTTTGTTTTCGTTGGATTAAACGTGTGGCCGTGCATAATCAGGGACGTACATCATGAAGGTGACGGACGAGGACCTGCAGATGCTGGACGACCACATCCTGGCCGTGCAGCAAATGTCGTTCAGCCCGTACGTCGGCGTGTTCGAGAAGCCGGTGGCTGAGTGGGAGGAGAAGCTGCGCCTCATATCCGACGTCCTGGAGGAGTGGATCCAGCTGCAGATGTAAGGCGTGCCCGCGCCCCCTCGGTTTTACTTCCAACACATGTGTGCGTCTGCGCTCACCCCTCCTTGTGCTGTTCGGCCAGACAGTGGATGTACCTGGAGCCCATCTTCTGCAGCGAGGACATAGCGCGCCAGCTCCCCGCCGAGATGAAGAAGTACGCCGCCATGGAGCGCTTTTGGCGACGCATAATGAAGACGGCCTCCGACTACCCGAAGGTTGATCCGGGGGCTAGAGAGGAGGAGGGGGGGAGTGTTTGACAGCTCACGACGTCTGTGTGACGCCTCTCGCCGTTTTTAGTTAGCATCCGCTGCGCTGATCTTCTGTCGGCAATAATGTATTCCAGTTGAGCGAAGCGCTGAAGCGCTCTGTCTCACTGAATGATTTTATGATTTTCCTCCTGTAATTGTAAAAGTTTTATTTTTTATTCTTCGAGAGAGGGTGTTGCGCGTGCATGTTGATCAATTTGGGGACTTAATATTACCTGTTAATGTTTTTTTTTATCCTGCTGCTTGTGTTGTCTGCTGTTTTAGACTACCCCGCTTAATGTGCTTCTCGTATGTGCTTAATGCACAGCCCGTCGCCATCTGCCCCGACAAGAGGCTCCTCGAACAGCTCAAGGAGAACCGCGCGTTACTGGAGCAGGTGCTCAAGGGCCTCTCAGACTACCTGGAGGGCAAGCGAATGGCGTTTCCAAGATTCTACTTTCTCTCGGACGACGAACTTCTCGAGATCTTGGCACAAAATCGCAATCCACTTGCTGTGCAGCCTCATCTCAAGAAGTGCTTCGAGAACATCTACAAGGTAAATTGCGGTTGTTACAATGGCGTATTTTTCTAAAATGCTGTTTTCAAAGTTAAAGAGAATCTCATGGGATGTCCGGTGTTCTGATTCGTATTTTCGAATTTAAAGCTACACTTTCAAGAGGAGGACTTGCAGATCACCACCATGTTTTCGGCCGAGGGCGAGAGTGTGGAGCTTATCCCTCACATGTTCCCCAAGGGAAATGTAGAAATTTGGCTCAGCAAGGTGAGGAGGGCGGACGGTGCGACTAACAGCCTCTGGCTGCAGGAAAGGTGCACTCTCAATACGCTGGAAGTGCGCAGGTGGAGCAAACGATGCAGAGCACGGTGCAGGAGACGCTGGGGCTGGCGCTGACGGACATGGCGGGCCGGGGACGCGCGGACTGGGTGCTGCGCTGGCCGGGCCAGGTGGTGATTGCGGGCTGCCAGACGGCCTGGACGGCCGGCGTGGAGGAGGCCATCCGGGAGGGTGGGCTGCCCACCTTCCAGAAGACGATGCACGCCCACGTGAGTGCAGCAGCCCACTTTTTTTCGCCACGTCTTTTGAGATAACGTCTAATCACGGGAGCTGGGAGCGCCTGCGAGACTCAGGGTAGGCCAGCCCGCAGTGCACGCATGCACTGCACTCAAGATGTTGCCTACCCATCAGGCGCTATGAGAGCTGGCAGCGGCTGAACTCGAGAGTAACGGCGAATGTACTCTCTGAATGATCCCTTATTCGGGCCCTCTGCCCGTGCCCCTACCCCACTCGAGGCCGTCGTCGCGGTCAGGACAGCAAGCCCCCCCCCCCCCTCTTCATGCCCCCTCCCGGTGGCGTTGATTAGACCCTCCCCACCCAATCGAGGAGAGTGCAGTGGCCCCAAGCCCGCCCGCCAAAACGTGTTGGCGCTGGTCGCACACTTTGCGAGCGTGCCAGCTCGTACACCGGGGCCGACCACTTGCCGACCGCTTGCCGCAAGATCTTGCCGGGCACCACAGCCTCCCCCAGCGAGACGGTATTCCCGGGCCCGTGTTTCTGGTACAAGTTTGTAAACTTGGAATTTCTGGCGTCACTCCAGTAACATGGCACGACGGGGCGAACCTTGGGGCCCTAGGGCGGACACGAAATGCTGCCAGCAGCAGTTTTCTTGTCCATGTCTTAGCTTAGCTTCTATAGAAGCGGGTGTGAGAAGAAGTGGCGAAACCGCAAAAGGTAGAATTGGGTCACACCCTTAATTAGCTGCCGACCCGAGGCCGACATTCCTGTCACCGTCGCGTACGGCATTACATTCCTGACCATTTCCTAAACCGCTTGTATTTAGTTTACCTTTGATTCATAAACTTACTTTTGTCTTCCGCACAAAGAAAAAATTAGAAATTATTCCAATAGCTAAGTTGTGGATAACCAAATATTAGCTGTGAACCCAAAAATTGAGCTATTTCGCAAAAAAATGCTAGTTAGCTAAAAATTAGCTGTGTTGGTAAAAATAGATAAATACCCAGCTACATAGCTTAAAAATTAGTTATCCCGTATTTAGCTTTTGGGCCCGCTATTATTTTTGCGCAGCATATTGTTTGTAACATTTCTTGACAATATATATATATTTCAGATGGACACGTACCGAGGCCTTGTTCGGGGCCAGCTGTCGCGCATGGAGCGGCAGGTCATGTCGGCGCTGATTGTAGTCGAGCTGCACGCCCGGGACGTGCTGGACGGGCTCGTGGCGAACAACGTCCCCTCTGCCAACGACTTCGATTGGATCAGCCAGCTCAGGTAACGCGGTACGAAGGTCAATAGTCACGACGAGGATTCAGAACCAACATATCTGTCGTCTCGATGTCTCTCATCCGGACAAACAGGGGGACGGAGGATTGTTTTTCCGCCACTTATTTGCAATTCTTCCGATGCTGTTTGCCGCGGAACGCTGCGTTCCGTTTAGCCTGGACTAACAGTGCGTGCCAAATATTTTTGATATGTAAACAGTTTTCCAAAAAGAAGGGCGCGCAAAAGAGAGAGAGCTTATAATAAGACTCGCACACGGGGATGGAGGATTACTGGCGTGATCTGAGCGTTGGACCGGGGGGTTACGGCGCCTCAGTGGAACAAGCCCGACCGTCGCCCCCAGCCCCTCGCACCCGATACGACATTTCCAATCCAGTGCACGCGCCCTCACTGGCCCCGGTGCCGCGTGGGGATGGAGGAGGGGGGGTGACGACCCAAATACCACGATAATACAATGCCGAGAGGCCGGGGGTGCGACACTTTGATTTACCATTCCACAACGGGGGCTGGCTGTGCATAATAACGTTTTGTTCTAGGTACTATTGGGTGCAGGAGGATGAGGCCACGCTCAAGGTGCGCGCCGTCAACGCCGAGTTCCAGTACGGCTACGAGTACCTGGGCAACTCGGGCCGCCTCGTCATCACGCCGCTGACGGACCGCTGCTACCTCACGCTCACCGGCGCGCTGCATCTCAACTTCGGCGGGGCGCCCGCGGGGCCGGCCGGCACCGGCAAGACCGAGACCACCAAGGTGCTCCCCTGTGGAGCTAAACCAATAGCTACATACGGGAAAACGAATTATTTAGCTATGTAGCTGGTAATTCAGCTAATTTCCAATTTAATGTTAAATTTTTAGCTAATAACCAAATATATAATTATCCTGTATTTAGCTATTGATTCAGCTATAGAGCTAATCTGTCTTTTCCGTGCGGCCCTGAAATATCTGACAAATGGTGTAGTGCCAATGTGACCTATTCTGTTTCCCTTTGCTCACTGCTGCAGGACTTGGCCAAAGCCATGGCGATTCAGTGCGTCGTCTTCAACTGCTCCGACCAACTGGATGTCCAGGCCATGGGCAAGTTCTTCAAAGGAATTGCAAGGTCGGTGAAGGTGTCCGCTCTGGTTTAACCCATCCATTTTTCGTGACGATTCCGATAGAGATTCGCAATGCCCGAAGAAAGAAAGTTGTGTCATGACTGTAGGGTGCCGATAGAGTTGCGCAATGGTTGGCGTCATCTCTGAGAAATCTTGATGTCATTGTAACTCAATACTGTTATTGCGCCCATACTGAAAAGATTTACAAATCGTCACCGTGATTCACAGGTGACAAAGGGAAATGTTACAAAAACAGATGACACTGGTGGACCTAAGCAGGCACGTTTAGCCAGCGAGTCCAATAACATTACGACGTCAAACGATTCAGAAAGACGCGGGGAAAGACATCTTAAATTGGTGACCCTGACCATTTTGGTCGAATCCCTCCCCAGGAACTGCCTCTGCTTTCCCAGTGTTGTTGGCGGTTAGCGGATTGAGAAGCGACCTAACCTAGACCCAACCCCCACCCCCTCCCCTCCCCTCCAGCTCCGTCGCAGCCCACCTGATGATTCCCGTTACCTTACAGCGCCGGCGCGTGGGCCTGTTTTGATGAGTTCAATCGCATCGACATCGAGGTCCTCTCGGTGGTGGCCCAGCAAGTCGTGTCCATCCAGAAGGCGCAGGCGGCCCGAATGCAAAGGTATCCAATATGAGTGGGTGGATACAGATAGTCATGCCAATGTGCTTGCTGCTTAATAAGCCCGCTAAATTACTTTTCGAAAAGCAATTCTGTCCCCGAGTGAAGGCCGCCTACTTTATTGTGAAAACTTTGATGATTTGTCGTGAAGTGGCTGTTCCCGGTAGGCCGGGGTGGGG
>NW_026273261.1:0-1758 GCF_000697945.3 Frankliniella occidentalis | reverse complement strand
CGTGTGTGCGTGGGTGTGCGCGTGCGTGTGTGCGCGGCGGGCAATCAGGCACAATCTGCCGACCATCCTGCCGCGCCAGTTCTGACCAGAGTTAGACTCGGGCCGGTGAAATTGGATGGGAAAGGCATAAAAGACTGTGCCATCTCCGCTTCGCGTGCAAAGCTAAGCTATTCGCGGGGTGGGAGGGCAAACAGCGGCCTCCGTGATTGGACCTTACAGTGTGTACCTTACTAGTACCTGGTATAACCAGGTATAACAAGCCGCGAGTTAGGTAGCCGAATGATTTCGTTCGAGGCTCAGACATGTCCTCCCCTTGGTGCTTTCGCGCACACTATACTCGCCCTAACAGTCGTGTCCTCGTTCGGCCCGCAGGGATCTGCCTGACGTCCGACATCGACGTGCTGCTGTACCACATGAACAACGCTCGCTACCTGCGCGAGGTCGACTTCGCCCGCATCGACTTCTACCAGCGCACGGGGCTGCTGTCGCACATCCGCGCCAAGGGCGGTGGCGTGGTGCAGGGCGCCGCCACCATCCGCTACCGCCGCTTTATCCGGCCCTTCACGATCTTCCGCATCGACTCCAGGGTGAGCGTGAGCGTGCCGGCAGGCGTGCGTGGAACCCACCACAATTCCTCTTCCAAATTGGAAAGGCTTATTACATGATCACTTATTGGCGTTGTTTTGTCCCACGCTTGTTGCAGATCATCTACTGGGACAGCACGAGCATCTTCATGGAGCACAGGTTCGTCACCCCCAAGGACAACTTCGTGCGCGCCATCGCCGTCTGCCGGCAGCGGGTCATCGACTGCAACGCCGAGGAGATCATGACGGACCTGCTGCTGAGGCCCGAGCCCAAGATGGCCAACCAGCTGACGGGCGTGACCAACCCCAGCGCCGTCATCGAGATGGAGCCCGAGGACAAGGACAACAAAATGCACACCGTGGTGCTGGATCCCGTGAGGCCCGACGGCCTCCCTGCCAAGCCCGCGCTGCCGCTCGAGGTGGCCAAGTGGTTGGAGAGCAACGAGATCTCGAGCGCGAACCTGCGGAACGGCTGCTGAGCGTTGAGAACAAGAGTTGAAACTCTGGACATAGTTCTTTCAAACACCCTTACGCCTACCTGTTCCTTCGAAACGTGAGAAACGGGCGACTGTGTTGCAGCTCTTCGCCTGAAGCTCGACTGGAGAAATTGGAACAAAGTGAAAAATGGTTACACATTTCTGCTGACACTGGCTGGGTGGGTGGAATGCTCTGAAGCGACGCGCGGGGCCGCGTGCCTCGGGGAAGACCAAATCATGTGGTGCTAGTCAAGTCCCTCGGACCCGTTCAAGTGGGAAATGATCACCGGCCGATATGTTGAATTGACTTGTTTTTATGTCATCGAAAATATGTTAGTCGACGCTTTGCGGCCGAATCATTTCTCTTGCTGTCAGGTTTTCCGAGGAACTCACTTTATTTTGACAACGCGGCGTGCTTCACGTACGTTCTTTTCAATGCGCGTTGTTTCACCTAAGTATAAAATGATCGTTAGTTGTTTTAATTTAAATTACATGGATCGTGGTGGATTTCCCGAAACGTGATATTAGTTTGATAGCCTGTGTACTGTTAACAAAAAGAAAATCCTTGGCCCCAATACCTTACTGACAATTAGTAAACGGGTGAGGCGATTAATTTCACAGAGTTAACTGCTCAAAGGATTTAGTCATGAGGAGACAATCAAAAGAAGATGGGACCAGGATCGCGCTGAGGGGACACA
>NW_026273260.1:0-1625 GCF_000697945.3 Frankliniella occidentalis | reverse complement strand
TAATCAATTAATCGGATGAGAGGGGGTTAGCGGGGGAAGGTAGAAAGGTAGGAGTAAAAGAATTTCCCGGCACAAAAATTTTTCGAACAAAGTTTTGAACACTGCACTTTAAGTGTGAGACCAACTGTAGGTTTTGTTTGTACTTCCCAACTGTTGTTCGAAGTGTAGTTCGAAACTAACCCGCCAAACTGCAGTAAAACTGTGCAACCCGCGAAAAAACTATAGTCCAACGGTTGTAAAACTACAGAAAATTTGTAGTTTTACAACAGATTACTATAGTTAAACTACATGTTAACTATATCACCCATATGCATTTTGAATCTAGTCAAAGGATAGTTTTAAACTAGATTCTAGCTACAATACAAAATTTACATTATCCGCAATCAGAAAGTAGTCAATGTACATTAACACTGCAGAGGCAAATTTGGTCCGAGTGTAGTGAATCGCTATATTCCAAAATGCAGATCCTTCCACCCGGGGAGAATTTCATAATAATACACAGAATGGGGCTCAAAACTTTAAGTACGATACTTGAATTGAGAGCACATTTTTTGGGGTGTGGTTGAACAGCACCAGCCGTACCAGCCGTGTTGTTCTTCCTGGTTGGGTGCAGAGCAAGGACACGGTGGTCTCTTGCCGGTCAACACGAATGCACTAAGTTAGCCATTCAAGTCAGTTGGCCATTATTTGTCTAATGCGACAATGACAAGGGGATCAGCAACATCATATAAGAGTAATTAAGTTTTATTCATCAGTTTCACCGTCAGCTTCACCACAAAGTAATGCGGGCATTATTTGGATGAGTTCGGACACTTCTTACAACGCACACGTAAGACAATTGATGCTCTTAGAGTACTTCTTCATACAACATGAATGCGGGCACTGTTCAACATATTGCAATTAAGGCATAAAGAACAACACCAACTGGACTAGATCAAGGTCCTACAGTAGGTTGTGTCACTTGGGGTATCGTGCTCTGATTGGTTGACGGATCGTGACGTCAGTGTCAGTACTCTCGCGCCTTAGTTCAAATGGCTGATCGAGTGTTCACACAATTTCACTCACAATATTCATTTTAAGGAAAAATAATGTCGAGAATATCATTATTTTGTCCCCTACTTAGATATTGCACCACGTTTGGACTTGGATGGTCGTTCTGTAGTGAGATATGAAACGGATGACATCTGTCAGAATCTGCCGGCCGCCGGTGCGAGAAGGGCGGCCATATTGGATGAGAGGTTAGGTTGACTCTTATCCGTTACATATCAGTACGCAAACAAACGATCCGGTTGAAATTCATCATTCAAAGTTTACCCACACCTTGTTTATGCCACACCGATGGTATATTTTTATAGTCCGTTCGGTTAATTACTGTTAAAATAAAATTGAGTTGACAGGTATTTTCAAATTTGGCGCGAGCGAACTAACGCTGACGTCACGATCAGTCAACCAATGAGAGCACGATACCCCAAGTGACACAACCTACTGTAGGACCTTGGGACTAGATAAGTGAGCGCTCGCTCGCTCACTCGCTCACTCACTCACTCACTCACTCACTCACTCACACACTCACTCACTCACTCACTCACTCACTCACTCACTCACTCACTCACTCACTCACTCAC
>NW_026273259.1:0-1139 GCF_000697945.3 Frankliniella occidentalis | reverse complement strand
AAGTAGGTTAGGCACTATCAAGTGTAAATGCGCTTCTTCCCGCTCACTTCCCTCGGTAATCGCGCGGCGCGGCGGCGCGGCGCCCCCCTCGCGCTCGGAATTTGTTTTTCTGCTGCGAAATGTCATTTCCGGGAGCACGGACACGGGCGCGCTCCCCGTTCAGCGCGAATGCCTCATGTTCTCTCCTCTCCCCCTTGTGATTTTAACAGATTCGTTGTGGATGGACCGTGGGCGCTGGTGGGAGCGGGAGCAGACGGGAGGGAAACTCTGTTTCCGATTACGGGGGCTGAGACCTAAACGATTGAGACCTTCAAGAAGTTTAGTGGGTCGGGCAGCACCGGGCGAGGCGGTCTGCCGGTCCGGCTCCCGACTGGACAGTCTCTCCACCTCCACAACCACGTACCCACCCACCGCTGGCTACGCGAGCGGCATGCTTTGGTGCCACGAGGCTCTGTGCAGTGTATCGGGCGTAGCATGAAATCGTGAAATGTGTTTTTTCTTTCATGAAAATTCATATGATGTTTGTCGCGTTTTATTTTAGATTGGCGCCCCTCGTCTTTGATGCAATAACTATGTTTGGCTTGGCGGCGCGTTCTGTTCCGCCACCGTCCCGGTCCAGCCCGAATGTCCCGCAGCCACACTGTGCCGCAGGAACTTTGTGGGAGCCTTTGTTAGTCTCGACGCCGTCGCACGCTGTTGCTAGCTGTACGCGACGACAAGGTCACCACTGTTCGCCACTGTTACTAAACTCGAAATGAAAATTGTTTGAAGCGCACCATTTCGCAAGATAGACATGTCCTAGTGTTAAGCTGACATCTCTTCGTTTTACAGTCCCTGCACAGTTACAACCTTGCGAAGAATTTCGGAAGTAAATTCTTTGTATTTACTATAAGTAGTTCGTCTATCACTTCTTATTTGTTCTTATTTGTTTGTACTCTGTCAGGTCTACGACAGACAGTTGGTAGGCTTGGGAAGCTGTCAAATTGTTTGTAACCAGTAACAAAAATTCGCTACAGCAGGGATATAAGCGTGAGGAAGGAATATGTCTGAAAATAAACGTTAAGAAAAGGAGACTTCTGGTGGAGTCGAGGACGCCTCTGTATAGGAACGCTGTGCTGTGCGTGGGCACGTTCGTGCGC
>NW_026273258.1:0-3505 GCF_000697945.3 Frankliniella occidentalis | reverse complement strand
TTAATTAAAAAATGTCAGGGAAAAACAGGTTTTTTCCGTCTGGAAATCAGGGAAAAGTCAGGGAAAATGAAAATACAGATCCGGTATGAACCCTGCTCAGTTTTTATGGCCTCGAGCGCGTAGGCAACCCACCGTCACGCGTGCCTTGCGGTACAGTATACCTGCACAATCCCTAGGGGTTTTATCCCACTCCCACCTGTTACCCAAGTTAGATCTCTGTCTAGTATGATGTAGGATGTTAAAGTTATGTTTCATGTAAGTATGTAACCCACTTTACTCCAACGGGTAAGGATGGAGGGAGGTGTATCCCGGGAGTGTGAGTGTAAAATACCACAAAAAGCGAACTGAAAATCAAACAACAGGTCAAATACTGGCATGCCTTTCACTGAAATTGTCGTGGTGTTTCATTTTCATTGTAACACTCTAATAATTGAGATAAGTTGCATTTCAGGTACTATATTTTTTAAGAAAACAGATCGTGACCGTGACATTATGGCATGTGACATTTCGTTTCTCACCTGCCAGTTAAGTTTCAGCAGTACTGGTCGTGGTCAATCACAGGTTACTTTTCTCTCTCTTTTTTGTAAAGCTCATGTGGGTATTGTTGAGCAGGAGTATCAAATACTTAATAGCACAATTCAACGACATGGTATGATGCGTTCGTTTTTGCCCACAAGGGGAGGCAGGAGATAAAGGGCTACGGCAAAAAAGGGGGGGCTGAGATTTGCATTTACCTTATCATGTCTCATCCAAGAGGAAAATGGCTTGAAAAATGTACACACTGCACTTTAGTTCAGGCACATGAACTTCTGTCGAATATCATGTTTTAGAGTCGAAATTCATTAACTTGTGATCAATGTTCGTGAACTTCGATCGAAGTTCATAGAAGTCCACCTACTACATACGAGGTTCAAGCGTATTTCAATTTGATGTGAACTATCACAGTCTCAATAACTCCTGCGACATCCCCCTGACCTCTATTCTATGTGGGTGGATCTCGAACCCTTTCTTACACCTTGTTGATGACGCTGTTGGCCGCGGCGAGCTTGGCCTTGCGCTTCTCCTTGGCGAGCTGGTGCTTGCCCTCAAAGTAGTGCTCGATCTCGTCCAGCGTCTTGCCCTTGGTCTCGGGCAGCAGCAGAGCGACGAACAGGCAGGACGCGAGGCAGAGCGCGGAGTACAGCCAGAAGGTGCCGTCCGTGCCCATGGCGTGCCGGAGCTGCGGGTACGTCTTGATGACGAGGAACATGGTGCCCAGGTTGAAGGAGCCGGCGAGCGAGCTGAGGACGCTGCGCTGGCGCACGGGCAGCAGCTCGCCCATCAGCAGGAAGGGGATGTTGGCGTAGCCCAGCGAGAAGCCAACCATGAAGAGCACTAGCGAGCCGACGGGCAGCAGGCCCAGCCCCTCCGCGCGGCCGCGCTCGTGCAGGTGGAAGTAGGCGCCCACCAGGGCCATGGCCAGCGCCGTGGTGGCGCCCGAGACGAGCAGCAGCGGCCGCCGCCCCGTCTTGTCGATCACCAGCACCGACAGCATGGTGCAGACCTGGAGGGAGGAGACAATTAGGATAGGATTACACCGTGTATGGCGTGTAAGCGATCTTGAGCGCAGATCCGTCACTGTCAAATATGCCCTCTCCCTTTCGACCTCGTGTTAGGACCTAAAAGACTAGTCTCGCCTCGTACTGAGCGTGCTCTTTTTTTTGTCGAGGCTATTAAGTTTTGTAAGACATGTTTCGCTACACACGAGTACCCCGTGGGCACCGGGCACCACACCTACCAGCTGCACCACGCCGATTAGGATCGTCGCAAAGTACTCGTTGATGGAGCCGCCGGCCGCCATGAAGATCTCGATGGTGTAGAAGATGACCGTGTCGATGCCGCTCACCTGCTGGAAACCCAGCAGAGCGAGGCACAGGCCGAAGGGATACAGCACCGGCCGGCGCAGGAAAGACTGCGGGCAACGGGGAAAACGAGCAAGTTAGACAATGTGGACGTCACCTTCTCCATCGCGCTGTCGGCGACGTGCATCGCGCACCTTGAGGGAGAGGTCGCCCTCCGTGGGCCTCTTCATGACGATGGAGCGCCTCCTCTCGTCCGCGGCGATGTCCGCGATCTCCTCATCGGCGTGCGTGTCGAGCTCGTCGTCCGTGGAGGGCGCCGCGGAGCGCGGCGTCCGCGGGGAGCGCTCGGTGAGCTCCGACAGGCGGCGCTCACGCTCGCCCTGGCCACCTGCTCGTGCTCGATGTGAGAAACACTATGTAGCTTGACCCCACAACCCAGAGACCTGCGCCAACTTACCTGCCACAGTGGAGGGTGCGACTTTGCCGTCGGCCTTCTGCACGACGTTGAGTTCGATGGCGGCCACGTCTGCCGTGCGCTTGAGCCAGCGCAGCGCCTCCTTGGCCTCGTCCACGCGGCCGTGCGACAGCAGCCAGGCGGGTGACTCGGGCAGCGGCAGCAGGCAGAGGAACATGAGGGCGGGGAAGAGCGCGGACGCGAGCGCCAGGTGGTGCCAGGTGAGCCACGTGCCCAGGATGTACGAGATGAGCACGCCGCCCGCCATGAAGAGCGCCGGCAGCGAGCCCAGCATACCGCGCGTCTTGGCGTGCGCGCACTCGCTCACCTGCGGGCAGGGAGGTCTCTGACAAGGTCCCGGGTCCTCGACGACAAGGTACTCGGGACACTCTCTGGACACTCACATACACCTGCGCGGATGGGGTGACGAGGCCGGCGCAGAAGCCGCAGGTGATGCGCGCGCATATGAGCACGGCCGAGGAGGTGGCGAAGGCGATGACGGTCCAGCCCATGACGAAGATGGGCGCGGCCAGCATCAGCGAGCGCTTGCGGCCCAGGTGCTGCAGCGCCGGCGCCACGGCCAGCGACCCGCACATGGCGCCCAGCGGGGGCACGGCACCTGCGGACAACAGGACACCCCATGAGGACACCTCAAGAGGACACCTCAAGAGGTCACCTCAAGAAGACACTTCAAGAGAACACCTCGTGCCGACATCCGTTGGACAGAGTAGTGTGCGTCTGAACAGCATCGGCCCAGGACACCCGTAGGACGGGACAGTGCAGTGTAGCACCGGCCCAGAGGCAGCGGCCGGTCCGCGTGCCCACTGTCGGCCAATCTACACGTCAGCTCCAATCACAAACGCCCTCGCAATGATTCAAGTTACAGTGGGCTGGGGCTGGACAACGGCCGCCTACCCGAGTCACGTGAAACTGTTGGGACGGCTGCTGGTAAACTGTCGGAAAAGAGAGGGGGGGGGGACTAGTGAGCAGTAGGTGAAGCATTTCACGCTTAAGCACAGATTGCCCTGCCCTTAACGCCTAACGTATCATAGACAATCCCAATGCTTGACTAAATTTTCATTTTATTTTAATAAAGCGTTGTGTTTAAGTTATCAAACTGCCGCGACATGCGATTTGATACGTGTTGAACAGTTTCGCCCGACGATGTCGTGTCACGTCGGTGACACTAACCCACTGGAGTCGGGGGGGG
>NW_026273257.1:0-2223 GCF_000697945.3 Frankliniella occidentalis | reverse complement strand
TTCACTCAGTCTCTCTCGTTCACGACACGTCATCTCGTCGCGGGCGCGCGCCGTAAAATCCGAACTGCGCCTCTCTACTCTTTCCAACCCGGCTCCGCTCTTCTGTGCGCCCTTTCTCTGGGAAAGCTACCCTCTCTGTGTAGGTGTGTGTGGACTGCCCCCTAATCCACCCCCACCACCGCCCCCCTATCCCACCTGGACGCCGCACACTTCCACCCCTTAAGTCCCCGTAGTGATTCTGACCTGCTCCGCTCGCCTCGAACCCTGCTCGGCCCCATTTAGCTCGACAGATGCGATGCGCGTCCTCCTCGTTTCGCCTCCAGCGGTCTGAGGCGCGTTTACACTGCATGCGATACAGTTTCTGAAGTGTTCAACTAGCGAGCACTAAAATATCTGTGACACTCTGACGAAAACTTACGTGTGAACTGTAAAATACTTCTTACAACACTTACTAGTTCAACCTTTGAAAGTACTGTAATGGAGTGCGACTTCGTCGCAAAAGCAGTGTGCACAGACTTTCTTTGAGAGAGAGCCCCGTGTATTGTTATGGAGTGCGATTTCATCGCAAAAGTAGTGTTTCCACACTCTTAAGTGGGATAGTAGTCTAGAACTCTAGTCTCTACCCAGGCGCCGTCCCCTACCACAAGGTACAGCCAGCCTCTGTGAGCGCTAGACCTCCGCGTACACGACGCGCCCCTAGCGGCGAACGCACGAAGCTCCCCGGTTCGTCGCCAGGGGTCTGGCGGCCGGGCCGTGGCCGTGCCGCGCCCGCCGCCGGCCCCCCCTGCAGTCTAGAGTCTTGTGTCGACCGAGCTAGAGTACGGACGTGTCTCGTCTTGCTCTCCGCGCTACCGCATCATCCTGTGACTGATTGCACAATAAATACTTGGCTGACCGTATTCCCTATCTGTCCTGATTCGACCTCCTTGCCTCCCGGTTGAGCATAAGTCCTCAGAAAGGCAGCTTTATAACAGTACTTTAATTTGCCACTGAACACTTCTATTCCTATTCGACATGATGTTTAACATTTAGGGGGAAAAGTGTGTGCCCGTTGAACACTTCATATAGCGGTTTAAGCGGTTGGGCGGTTGGTGGGTTTGATTTACTCATCTCCTTTCCTCTCGACCACCTCCGTTATCATTACCCCGTAGTGATTCTGACCTGCTCCGCTCGCCTCGAACCCTGCTCGGCCCCATTTAGCTCGACAGATGCGATGCGCGTCCTCCTCGTTTCGCCTCCAGCGGTCTGAGGCGCGTTTACACTGCATGCGATACAGTTTCTGAAGTGTTCAACTAGCGAGCACTAAAATATCTGTGACACTCTGACGAAAACTTACGTGTGAACTGTAAAATACTTCTTACAACACTTACTAGTTCAACCTTTGAAAGTACTGTAATGGAGTGCGACTTCGTCGCAAAAGTAGTGTTTCCACACTCTTAAGTGGGATAGTAGTCTAGAACTCTAGTCTCTACACAGGCGCCGTCCCCCTACCACAAGGTACAGCCAGCCTCTGTGAGCGCTAGACCTCCGCGTACACGACGCGCCCCTAGCGGCGAACGCACGAAGCTCCCCGGCTCGTTGCCAGGGGTCTGGCGGCCGGGCCGTGGCCGTGCCGCGCCCGCCGCCGGCAGTCTAGAGTCTTGTGTCGACCGAGCTAGAGTACGGACGTGTCTCGTCTTGCTCTCCGCGCTACCGCATCATCCTGTGACTGATTGCACAATAAATACTTGGCTGACCGTATTCCCTATCTGTCCTGATTTAACCTCCTTGCCTCCCGGTTAAGCATAAGTCCTCAGAAAGGCAGCTTTATAACAGTACTTTAATTTGCCACTGAACACTTCTATTCCTATTCGACATGATGTTTAACATTTAGGGGGAAAAGTGTGTGCCCGTTGAACACTTCATATAGCGGTTTAAGCGGTTGGGCGGTTGGTGGGTTTGATTTACTCATCTCCTTTCCTCTCGACCACCTCCGTTATCATTACCATTCTCTCGCAAATCAAAGTGCAAAAGGATGTCGCGCATAAGACGAACTTTGATTATTTTTTTGGCCCGGTCCACTTTTCTGTCTTTTTTTTCCTTTTTTCTGGGCCACTCTGGCGGAACACCGGTTGGTGGTGGTGGCGGCGGCCACCTGGGGTCGCCGTCGGATTAATTTCCATTGGTCGCGGAATGGTAGAAAGACCATAAAAAGACGAGCGGAAGTGAGAGAGAGAGAAGGGG
>NW_026273256.1:0-1697 GCF_000697945.3 Frankliniella occidentalis | reverse complement strand
GGGGGGGAGACGAGGGATATGGAGGGGAGAGTTTCATGGCGACCGAGACGGATTTTTCGCCGAGAAAGAAAAAGATTATTTTGCGGCTGACGCTGGGGAGAAATACAAGAGCAGTAGCCGAGGCGGCAGCGGCAGGAAGCGTGAGAGAGTGAGAGGGAAGGAGGCGGAGTGAGCCGAAAGAGAGAGGGAGAAACAGAGAGAGAGGAGGAAAAAGCGTACGGCAACAGGCACCTCATCTCCTTTGTCTTCACCTCACGTTTTCGCCGAACTGAAGGTCGAGCGGCGACCCCTACCGCCATCCACCGCACCGGCAGGGTGGGCAGGGCACCTCACCGCCACGCCATGCCGCGCCCCCACCACGCCCCCGCCACGCCCCGCCACTATCCGGCTGCTAGAGCCCACACAGTCCTGGCCTCTCCACGGCTCTATTCTTCAGGCTGCCCTAAATCTCTCCGGGCTGCCTCTAGAAGTGGGCCGCGTGCAGAAGAGAGACTGCTAGAGCTGCGCCACCTGTTGGAAAGAGAAGGAGAGCGAGAGAGAGAGAGAGAAAGAAAAAGGGGGAGAGAGGAGGGCTGCGACGAGCACGGCACACCACCGCACGCGTGTCCAGGCGGGGTGGGCGGCCGCAGGAGCGGCACGAGGGGCGCGCGGGAGAAAGAAGTGGTACAAGAGGGACAGGGGCTGCATTAATCCAAACGAGGAGTCATCTTTGTGTCCCTCCTCCCAGAAGAACCTTTCGCCTAACCTTTGTTGGCGTGCCGTTGCCACCTCCGTTGCCGGAACACATTTCTTTGTCCGACCATTACGAGAGCGAACCCGCCTCCGCCACGCTGCCAACGAACGTCTCGCTCATTTTTTTTTCTCTCCCCACACCTTATCTGACGCGCTCCCCCTGTCTTCTTCTTTCTCGTCCATATTTATAATCTGTGTATTTCCCTCTTTCTCTCGCGTCGCAATCAGATTGAGACTGTCGGGGGTCACAGTGGGCCCGGCAGCCTTCCTGCCCGGGGGCTCGTCGCGGTCGTCAGCTTGCACTAACGCTCCCACAGCGGGTGGGACAGAGAGACGGAGAGGGAGAAAGAGAGAGAGAGAGAGAGAGAGAGAGAGAGAGAGAGAGAGAGAGAGAGAGAGAGAGAGAGCATGTGTGGTGAACGTTGCCCCGTGTGACTCGCAGCACAGCACACCCGGCTCAGTCCAGCAGCGGCGGCAACAGCAGCATGTCCCCTGCACCACTCCTCAAAAAAAATGACAATATTGCTATGGGGCGTGGGCTGGCCGGAGGGGAGCGCGGGGGGAGGCAGCACCCAGCACCAGCGCAGCACCCGCCGGGCCACGACACGCCACCGTACGATCAAAAACCGCTTTAATAAGGGCAAAAAGGGCGCCTCAATGAATCTCGAGAGGAGAGACAGCGGTGAGGAGGGCGAGGCGACGGAGGGGGAGAGCAGAGGAGGGTGACGAGGGCGCCACGCCAGCACGGCAGTATATATCCCAGGGCCGGGGCGCGTTAAGGATCGAAATTAAAGTCGTTCCGGATGAGCTGACCAGCCACGGCCGCCGCCACTTGACGTTTTATTACGAGACAAGAGGGCAATATGGCGGCCGGGCGCGGCGGCAGCGGCGCCACCAGTGATAGTTTTATCAAACTAACAGCGGGGGAGATTGTCGCGCAGCTGCCGTGACATTTTACGACCCCC
>NW_026273255.1:0-1949 GCF_000697945.3 Frankliniella occidentalis | reverse complement strand
AAATAGTTTATTATTTTCCCCCGATAATCACACTCGATGGTCTTTTTATTCACGTCAAAGGCTTGCTGCCGGGCCGGCGCTCTTAGCAGATGCGGTCCACTGGTCGGGTCGAATGGCCTGTTTATTCGATCAACAGTTTTGAGACCCGGCGTGGGAGGAGGGGGAGGATTCTTTTTGGTGTCCAAGGGGCGCGAAAAGAAAGGTGTCGAGAGAGCGACGGACGACGTAAGAAGAGCTTGTGGTCTCGTTGGCCGCCTGCCGACCCTACCGCTCGCCGCGCCTATGGTTACGTACGTTGCGTGAGTTCATTATAGGTACACCACACCGCGGCCCGGGGCTTCAAGGAAGGGTCGGGTCGGCCCGCCCTGACCCGCCCCGGACCTAATGGCCTGACTTGGCGTGCTCCGGACGAGTTAGCTCTTCGTTGTGATAAGAGTTCGTTAGCAGTTTTACCCTCGGCGGGCGCGCGGGTCCGGTCCGGACCCTTCTCCTCGTCCTCCGGGGAGATTAGGTGCTCGTGGCCGCCGCACCCAGCTGCTTTACGTAACAATGGGGGGCGAAAGAAAATAATTCCCTCGACAAAGGCGTCCCAGTGATGGGTTTGATGGGTAGTACCGCCGGGCCCGGCACCCCCTCCTGACGAGGCTGCCCCGCCCGGGCCCGGCCCTTGTTGCCTCGACGCCGTCAAGAGGACTTTTGCCTGTGCAAAATTTCCATTTTAATAGGTTCCGTTGCGGCTGCCGCATGTTGTTGCGCCGGCCGTGAGTTTGGCTTAAGGAGTATTGGACGGGATGGACGTACAGTAAATTCCCCCACCCCTGCTCGACTCCCGCTCCGGAGGTCCGCGGCCGCCGCCGCCGCCCCTGCCCCCTAACCTCTAGGCGCCGCGGGTACGATCCTTGCGTGCCTCAGGTTCCAAGGCCAGTTCACTGGGCGCCAGGCCGGGCCGGGCGGCAAAGTCATAGCCGCGTTCTTGAAGGGGCTGAAGAATAAAGGAGGGGCGCGCCTCCCTCTCAGTGCGAGGCGGCTCACCGCTTCGCACCACCACCCCCACCTGCCCAGTCAAGGATGCACCTCGGAGCCGCACGGCTGTGTTAACCTAGATAGAGTGGTGAACCGCACATTATCGTCGATATCGGAGGAAAACTTTTCTCATATCAACAAAATAACCAGCAATCTTCTTCAAAACTAGTCAAAACTAGTACGTTGATCGGCCATCTTCACAAAAACTTGTCAAAACGGCATACTTCTGCTTTCGGGTAGAGACTGTCTATAAAGGCAGTCTTATTGGGGAGTGTCTAAAATATGTTTTACCCTTTCCAAACTATTATTTCTAAGGCATTCAGTTTGAAACTAGTTAATCCTCCAACATTGACAATGCCTTGCGGTACGTGACATTACCCAATAACAGACTTCCGTGGGTCACGCTCCTTCGCGCGACGCTGCAGCCTGCAGGGCGGCGCCCAGAGCGCCGTGGCGGTAGGCAACCCATCCTCTGCCCGGCGCGCGCGCGGAGCGGGCGGCCCACCCCAGCAGGCGCGCTGCTACGCGCTACCCGCGGCCGGGCCTCTGCTGGCTCTGCGCCCGCGCTGTCGTCACGTCGCGTCTCCTTTCTTTCTCTCGCCGCCGCCTGGGCTGGACAGGGGCATCAGCCGGCTTCCGCCCCAAGGGATTGTCCTGAAAGGAAGGAGGCGTGGCGCCGCGTGGCGTCGCGTGGCTGCGCGTAGCATGAACGCCCCCGTTCTATTCGTTGTGTGTGCGCGGGCGACAACCCTGCTCCTTTCTCCGCGCGCCCGCCCCGAGCCACGCCGCGCCCGCTCTACTGGCGCTTACAGGCGTTGGTAATGCGAAAGATAGAGTGCCGTTGACATTTGAACCCGGAATGGCGAGCGCCCCAGCGGGCCCGGGGTGGGTGTAGGGGGAGTCCAGAGCTAGGGGGCCGCGTGCAC
>NW_026273254.1:0-1707 GCF_000697945.3 Frankliniella occidentalis | reverse complement strand
AAAGAAACAATAAAAAGTTACAATGAAAAATTGCAAAAAAGAAATGAAGAAAAATGCAACGAGTGCAATAATTATTTTCAATCGGGTCAGGTCGCAGTGTAACGGTGCACGGGCTCCGCGCACGCGCGCGGCTCAGTAATTAAATGCCGCCTGGGCCGGGGCGCGCCGCGGCGGGGACAGGTCGGGCGGGACGGCGGGACGGGGACAGCAGGCAGGGGCGCCTGTGGCCGGCAGGCTGGTGGGTTTGATTTACGCCGCGACGCGCGCGGGGCCAGTGCGCGAACGCAGCGTGGTGCTCTATAAAGTAGACAGAGAGAAAGAAGCAGAATATTCAAGAAAAAAAAAAGAACAAACACGCGAGACAGTATATCGACGTTTGCGTATTTGGCTCGGCTATGAACGGCGCAGCGCGTCCATTAACGGGCTGCAATTAAAATGTAGCGTCGACGGGGGGCGACTTTCCGAAAACGCACCGGCCACTTTTATTCGTGTGTGTGTTTTGTTTGTTTTAAAGCCGGAAACAATCGAGGGGAAAATACACTGCTGCGTTGTTTTTTTTTTCTTCTTCTTTTTTTGCATACGAATAGAAACGAAGCTGACTATGTGGTGGACAGAGAGCGCCATCAGGGGGCGTAAAAGGGAAGCAGCGCATGATTTATGCCGGCTGTGCTCAGTGTGGGCTCCGGCATGGTGTGGGCTCCCGGGGCTACCGGGCGCGCAAGGCTGCAGCCAGCCCGGTGTGCTGGGCAAGGGGTGTCCGCGGCCCCTGCCTGCAGGACAGGAGGCCCTGTAGGGCAAGGAGTGCCTCGCTGCAAGGCAGGAGTTGGTGCTGGGCATGCCCACCACCCGCGCCCGCCCAGCCAGCCGAGCCGAGCCGAGCGCCTGACCGGCACCGGGTAGGCAACCCGTCGACGGCGATGTCGGGCGGGACTGCGCACCTGCTGAAGTTCTAGGAGGGCGGTCGAGCGATACGCGGCGGCGGAAGAAGAAAACCACACGATCAGTCGAACATCATCATCATCATCTATCGCCGTCGTCATGATCGAGATTACGCGGGCATAACGATCAGTTCGATACACAAGACTGTACGGGCCCGGGCAGCGCGGCGCGCTTGAGCGTGAGCGTGTGCGACACCCGGTGGCGCCCGAGCCCGTCGTATCGTGTGGGTTTGGATGCCAAGGTTAATCGAATCCTCCGGGTGGCCGCCGCCGCCTAGTCCGCTTCCGCGAGGTACGTCAAACCGCTTGTCATGTGAGGAGGACCCGGCCGAACTCCTTCTGCGAGCTGCTGGGGGTGGACGGACGGACCCTGACGGACGCAGCCAAGGACGGTGGTGGGGCCGAGGACGACGGGGTGGGAGGGGTGCGCTTGCGTCCACAGACCCCGCTTGCTGGCCGCACGGACCCGCCTCCCCCTGCCTCGCAATTGTCTTATTACCTCCACCCATTACGGCTAAAACCACCGTAGGGTTCCCGCCGACGCGGTCTCTTCGGAACGCTGCGCGAGGCCGCCGGGCGCATGCCACGGGCGGGGGAGTAGCGGGGCCCCGACAGGCAAGTGATCGAACAGTTATTGATCGCAATCACTTTCTGCCGGCGTGGCGGGGTGGGGCGGGGCGGGGCGTGCGTTTGCTCGCGGATCGAATTACCTTCGCGCGCGGCGCTGGTTGCGAAAGTGATCGGACCTTTAATTTGTGCCAGTTCATAG
>NW_026273253.1:0-1105 GCF_000697945.3 Frankliniella occidentalis | reverse complement strand
CCCCACCCCTTCCCCGCTCCACCTCCCTTTCGCTTTCTGGACGGCGCCGCTGATGTCACCCGACGCCCCGTGCTGCGTCGCTCAGTTTCGTGCCGCGCACGGCCCATGGGCACGGCTGGCACGGCCCGGCCGGCCGACTCGCGTCGCACCCATATCGCTCCGCGTGTCGTGTCTCGTGTGTGGGCCGAGAATGTCTCGAGGGTCAGGCGCGGCCACAGGCCATTCAGGCTTCGATACAGGTGGCTGCTTCATGCTGCCTCAGCAAAAAGAAGCGAAGAAGGCTGGGGGGAAATGCGTATCCATATTCGGGCCAGGCGGGGCTAGGTTTTATTATTGCAACGCCACGTTAGGAACAGTTTCAGCTGCAAATATTACACTTGTCATGCATGGCACATTCACTCATCGGGGTTCCGCGGGTGCCGTCTTCTACTCTCCTCCTAACCCACCGGAAGGTCACCATCAACTCATCCACTGGCACCAGCACCTTCGAGTCGATTCAGGAGAAGCCGCACACCTGCTGGAAGTCCACGCTTGAGGTGGCCGAAGACGCCGGGTTGCGGAAGGCCACCGGGTCGCCCGGGGCGGGAACGAATTGTTCGCGGAGTGGAAATTTGGGCCACAAATATTGACGCTATCCCATTGTAACCGGTTGTGGTGGGCCCTCGATGACAACAGATGTTTATCTTGATGGCTGGGTGGGCGTTGGGCGCGTTGGGCGTGGGGTTGAGAAAAGTCGCACTGTTGCAGGAGGAAAGGGGGAGGGGGCACCGTTTGGGGTTAAACAGGGTGTGAGGCGTGCTTGTGGGTCGCATACTCGCACGAGGCCATCATGAGGCGCCGTGTGGTGAGAGTCGGTATGCAAGCCCGCCCGCTCGCCTTCATGCAGTACAGGCCGGCTTTCAAAGACCCATTCTGTTTATTGCCTATCAGGGTGGCTCACCGCAGGGCGACGACAGAGGGGGCGACGCACTTCCCCAGGTGGCGCTCCAGGGTGCGAAGCCGGCCCCAGGGAGTGCTCGTGCTCGTGGTCACGTGCTCGCCGTGCTCTCCGTGCTCGCGCTGCTCTCGCGCTGCTCACCGTGCCCGCGCTGCTCACCGTGCTCGC
>NW_026273252.1:0-7727 GCF_000697945.3 Frankliniella occidentalis | reverse complement strand
GGGGGGTAAAAAAATGTTCACTTTGAGCGCGCGAAACTGTGCGTGGCATTGTCTGCCCCGGGCGTGCCGAGGAATAGAGCGACGCGCGCACCGCGTGGTCCTCGCCCTCGTGGGTCAAGGCCCACGTGCACCATCGCGTGGCGGACGGCAAAGGGCGCCCACAAGGTGCGATTTTAATCATTCGCTTCAAGTCCTTCCAAAAACGTCTCGCGATATTCTGCGAGCAGAAGGAAATACAAAGCTCTCGTGCTTGCCGCGCGCAGCCGCTTGTGCCCCGGTGCAGCTGCCGCACATGGCGTACGGCTTTCCTTCAAGTGGCCGATAGGATAGCACGGTCCGATTGACGTAAGGGGGCGGCCAGAGTGTCTCGCGACAGGAAGAGGCGATCCATTTAGACTGATTGCAACGGTGGGAAGAGGGATAAATATCCTAAGTTCCAACGAGACAGCTGAAAGGGGCTGTCCATAATCCACAAAACCCACGCCCGCTTTGTAACCGTCGACGATGGCTTCTGTTCTTGTTTGCAGCATGGCTGTACGACAACTCACCCCCGAGCTCGAGGAGAGGGCCAAGCAGGAGCTCGGCGAGGACCCGGCGCGGCGGCAGGAAGACATCAACGCCATCAAGACGTGGCTGTCGAAGCAGGGACACCTCAACGCCAACACAGGTGAGCGACAGTCCCATCTGGAATGACGGTGAGTCGTGGTGAAACAAACAGCAACGATAACTCTTCTTGCCCTCCCCTGTCGCGTCCACCCCACCCCACGCCCGGTCCGTGCAGAGGACCAATGGATCCTCACTTTCCTGCGCGGCTGCAAGTTCTCCCTGGAGCGCACCAAGGAGAAGATCGACAGCTACTACACATTCCGCACCCTGCTCCCAGAGTTCTTCACCAACAGAGACCCCATGTTGCCCGAGATGCAGGAGATCCTCAACCTCGGGTGAGCAGAGCATGTGACGTCCGGTCCGGGATCAACGAGCTGATCGGGACTTCCACCGTGCTTCCACCCGCCTCGAGCAGCTAGCTGCAGCAGGTAGACTGTGTGCACATCGTCGTTTACAGTTTTGTGATGACAGGATCTGCTTCCCGCTGCCCCACCCTGACCCGAAGGGACGAAAGATCTTCCTCATGCGAGTAGGAAACTACGACCCGTCCAAGATCAAGCTCCAAGACATCATGAAGCTCAACTACATCAACATGGACATCACCCTGAGGGTACGCGACGCGAGACGCTCGGGGTTGAAGCAAACCATCCCACCACTTCCCGACCCGTATCTCACCCCCTCCGCTCTCTGCCCGCAGGAGGACGACAGGCCCATCATCTGCGGCGACGTGCTCATCATGGACATGCGAGGCGTGACCCTGGGCCACCTCGCCCAGGTACAGCCTAGCCTGCTCAAGAGGGCCAGCACCGTGTACCAGGACGCGTACCCAGTCAGACCGCAGGGCATGCACTACGTGTACGCGCCGTCCTCCTTCGAGAGCATCTTGGGCCTCATCAAGTCGTTCATGAAGGAGAAGCTACGAAAGCGGGTGAGTATAAGGGAGCGAGCGACCCATGGAGACGCGCAGTGGTAGGACCTACCGCTTGACTTGGCTAACCGTGAGGCCACGCCGTGAGTGTAATCGCTCTGCTGCACCCTCCACAGCTATCGGTGCACGGCAACAACATCGACAACCTGTACAAGGAGATCCCCCAGAAGTGCCTGCCCACGGAGTACGGCGGTGAGGCCGGCAGCATCGCGGAGCTCGCTGGTGAGTCCACTTGTTGTGTCTGAGGGGTCGTCCAGAAAGCACGTCCGATTCACTCAGATTCATTCGGCAATGAACGGGAGCTTGGCGCCTGCGAGACTCGGGGTAGGCCACCCCGCAGTACACGCATGCACGCCAGACTAGATCTTGCCTGCCTACCAGGCGCCGTGGGAGCTTGCAGAGGCTGAACTTCGCAAAAGTCCGTAACGACGAATGACCGGACGTACTTTCTGGATGATCCCCTCGTAGCTCTGCATGCAGGCTTGCTGGCTGGGGTCGCCTCCCGCCACTGCCGCAGCCTCGGTGGGGTGCGGGTAGGTGGCCCGCCCGCACGCCTGCATGCGGTACAGCACAGCAGCGGCTCGCTATCTAATGTGTGTCAGTCACTGTCTCTCACGCTGTCCATTGCGCGCCCCTCTTAGCCGCGTGGAAGACCAAGGTGGAGAGCCACCGGGACTGGCTGCTGGCCGACGAGCAGAGGCGGAGCGACGAAAAGAAGAGGCCAGGCCGGCCCAAGTCGAGCGACGCCATCTTCGGAGTGGAGGGCTCCTTCAGGAAGCTGGACTTCGACTGAACGCCGGCTGGCGTCATTTCGACCGTCTTCTTCTCACTGGTGCTGCGTTTTGAGTGCGTCGCAGCAAATCAGCGCCGTCTTGCCCTCGGCCTAGCAATTATGCGGAGCCACGACCTGAAACTGGTTTCCGCCTGGAATCGAGTTGATTTAGTCGGTTTCGTATTTGGCCCAGGCCGAACCTCTACGCGGTGACTTTTCTTTTTTTTGTGATCATTGTGAAAGTTTTAAACAAAATGACGTTACTGTTTGATACCAAAGAGATGCTATGTATTTTCGGAATCAAACAAAAATACAAAAACATAAACCAGCTCATACAGAGTATAACTCACAGCCTGACATTTGTTGCATTCACCTTCTAACAGCAGCTTTGTACTCGGTGACGTCCAAGCGGAGGCCATCGCTCCAGTTCACTGCACCTGCAGCTTCTATTTCACGGGGTCAGCGGGATGCGAAGCTCCAGGAACCTCAGGCCTGGTGGTACCTGAAGCGTTGGCATGCTGCAGCTGCAGGTGCCGGAGACCGGCCACGGCCGACTGGAAGCCCGCGTTGTAGTCGAGCGTCACCTCGTTGTAAATGTACTCCTGGCGCACGTCCTCGTAGAAGTCGTTCTCGTCCGGCCCGGACACGAGCGCGCCGTACAGCACCTGGGGGTTGGGTGTCTTCTTGGAGAAGTCCGCCCAGTCGCAGACCGCTGGCCGGTCCGGGCAAGAGCTGGGGGCAGCCAACAGTCAGAAATGGTGGACTTGCATCCTTGTCGAGGAGCCCAGCGGCTATAGGCGCTTACCTGGCGGCGTGGTGGGGCTGCGTCGGCCACTGGGAGCCGAAGCCGACCACGTAGCTGCGGCCAGCGTCGCCCAGCATGTAGTGGATCTGGTGGCGCGCGAAGTCCCGGTACACCTCAGGGTTGATGCCGGCGTCAGCCGCCTGCGGCAACAGCAGCCCTCTCCGGGCCGGGCGGTCATCACCGACACCCTCACCTCACAGCACACACACAGTGCCGCCGCTGGCACCCTAACTTCCAGAACCGACCACTCACCTGCAGACAGACGAAGGCGATGTTGGCAGCGTGGCACAGCGTGCCGGCCTTCTCCACGTACAGCAGCCCCTTGGGGGTGCGCTTCTGATGCAGCGCGCTGTGGTCGCAGAAGGCGCGAGCCGCCTCCCGGTACTCGTGCACGCCCGTGAGCTGCGCCAGCAGCACCTGCACGCCCGCCGACTTGCGGTTGTAGAAGAACTCGACGGGCCGGTCGCGCAGCAGGAACTGCGAGTAGTGGTGCTCCGCCTCGTCTAGGAACTGGGGCTCTTTGGTCACGCGGTACAGCCACGCCGCGGCCCAGCACAGCTCGTCACCGTAGTCCGTGGACCTGCAGAGGGGTGCGCCCGGGGTGAGCAAGGACAGCCATCGCCTTCAACGAACACCTCCCTCGGGCTGAATGGCACTCACTCGTAGTACTGCGCCGCGCCCTTGATGGCCTCGTGGTACAGGCCGCGGTGCTGCGTCGCGAACCTGTACAGCTGGCGCGCGTGCTCCAGGCAGCGCGCCGAGTACTCGGCGTCCGAGTCCCTGGTGACCAGCGCCACGGCGGCCAGCGCGGCGGCCGTCTCGCCGGCCAGGTCCGAGCCTGCGGAGCAGCGCGACAGTCAGGCGGGCGCGGGCGCGCATTGGGCTGCCTACCCGCCGGGCGCCGGGGCCGCGAGGAGGCACTCGTGCGAGTTGCGTGGTTGTGGGGAGGGGAATGCGCGTACGCCTCAGGGCGTATGGAAGGAGGGCAGGGGGCGGGGGACGTGGACGCACACCGTGTTTCTCTTGTGGGGAAATTGACAACGATATCGCCATAATTGGCGTCGTCCAGTCCAGGGCGGCCGAAGGAGCCGTTCGCCCTGGCGTGTTTCCGATCGGCCGTCATTATCTCCTCAATCACTTCATCGAACGCGCTCGTGACTCGCGGGGAAAACACTACCGACGTCACGGGGGCGGCCGCGCCGATGCTCTGAGCACAAGAAAGAGGGTATGCCGAGGGGGGTTTTCCACCGGATTCCGCAACGGAGCGATACAGGTAAAAGATTATTAAAGAAGTGTGCGCCGGCGAGGTAGGCGACCAATAGCACCCTCCTGTTGACGGCCACAGCCGAATCGATTACAACCCTTTCGCACGATCATTCGCTACTTTCCTGCCCGCTCGCGCCCCCGTTCCCTCGACTCGAGACGGCCATCACAACTCACCAGGATGCTCGCGGTCGATCTTATACGCCGGCCGGGTCATGTTGAGTTCCTCGGGACGGCCCCAGAAGCGGTGGTCCAGGCTGAAGTCGCCCACCTGGCCATAGAGCTCGTCAGGCGAGACGTGGCAGCGCATGAAGTAGTCGGCGGCCCAGCGCACGGCGCCCACGGCCTCCTCCAGCTGGCCGGCCGCGCGGTACGCCTCGGCGTACGAGGCCAGCCCCCATGCCAGCAGCGTCGTCGTGGACGCCATCGTGAAGCTGAACTTGACGAAGTCACCGGCTGCGGAACACATGTCGTGCTGTCACTCGTCTGCCCCTGGGGGTCCTCTCGGTGCCCTCCCGCCGGCAACACCCCGTCGTCCTCACCGTCATAGTACCCTCCGGAGAGGTCCTCGCCGCGCTGCCCGCGGTCCTCGAGCGCCGAGTCGCCGCGCCACGGCACCCTGTTGTCGGCGGGGAGCCGACCGGAGCGCTGCGCCTCGTAGAAGAGCAGCGACAGGCGCAGCACTTGGTCGTAGTCGTACCTGCGGGGCAGACAGCAGGTCCGGGGTCAAGGGCCGACCTCGCGAGCAAGGGCCTCGGACTCCAGAAGACCCTCAGGACTCACGAACTGTCGGCGGCCGCGGGCGTGCTCTCGGTGGCGGGGGAGGAGGCGGGCGCCGGCCCACCGCCGTCCTGCGGCGAGTGGCGCACGCTGTGCAGCCACGACAGGAACGAGCTCTCGGCCTCGTCCATGCTGCGCGCGCTCTTTCCCGCGCCGCCCGTGCTCAGGGCGTCCCGGACGCGCTCCCTGATGAGTGCGAACGACTGGAGGTCGTGTCCGGACTGCTCTTGGCTGGTGTGGTTGGCGGCGCCGGCCGCGAGGAGGCAGCACGCGCACGAGGCGACGAGGAGCGCGACCCTCTCCATCTGTGAGAACATGTCAGAGAGAGTGTTTTTACTCGCAGCTCGGCCGCGACGGGGTGTGGACGGACGTGCTGTTCAGACTGACACCCCTCCCCCTCCCCATTTCACCTGCTTGCCCCGCGCGGCCCGAGGCAATGCTCGTTGTACGGAGGTGGCATGGTGGTCTTGGACCGCCGAAAATAGCGGCCCGCACCAGCTGCCGCGGGGCGGTCCCCTGGAGCTGCACGCGGCCAAGCCGACCGCAGCGGAGACTCTGGACAAGTCATCACCCCCTCCCCCCTCATGTTCTCGTTTAGCAGCGGCTCAAATATAAAAGGCGCACCAAAGGCGCACCAAAGGCGCTCCCCGTGACGCGATGCCCCCCACCGTTAATTATTCTCTAAAGAAAGAAAAGGGCGGCGCTGTGCTGCGCTGTGCTGCGCTGTGCTGCGCCGCGCGTGTCCAAAGTGATGGATGCACCTGCGCGCCGCCAGCCCGCGCCCGCCCCAGCGGGTGTCGATAACTGCGTGGGATGATGAATTACCTCAGCCCGCCCTGCTTCGTCTCGCTCCGCGGCGCCGACACGTCCTACTCACGATGCCCGCCGTGCGCGTTGGGCCAGGTCCGTGCTTTTGTAGTCCACACGGCAGCGCAGCACATCTTTCGAGAGCTCTTCTTCGTTCTTTCCCCCGGCTCCGGCAGCGGCTGGCAGCAGCAGCAGCGGGCGGCCGCCGCGCCTTCGGCGTACTCTCGACTGAATTCTATGAAGAGCGGAGAGGCACACTCTGTGCGAGCCCGGTGCGCGTGCACGCCGTCCGGCCCGGACGGCTGAAAACGGACCCCCTGGGGGGCGGGGCGAGGCGGGGGCCGGGGGCCGCGCGGCAGGGCAGAGACAAGACAAGTACACACACGCACCCCGGCGATCCGCATAACAGGCCAATGCCATCGCCGCTTGTGGCCCAATTGTGGCCACGACATCGAAGCACAGAGCGGCGGTACATTCTAGAGGCTCATTCCCACAGCACACTGCAGCAACTCCGGGCGCGGGGCGAGCGGGACACGACACGGCGCGCAGGGTAGGCAGCCCGCCGCGGAGGCGCGCGCGCCAGGACTCGGGGTTGCCTACTGCCCGGGGGCTCCACAGCCAGACACTGCTATGTGCGCGCGGGGCGGAGCGGGGTGGGACGCGTCGGGCCGTCGGGTAGGAGGAAACGGAGACGCGGTGACAGCAACGTGTCTGGCATCCCATCGGCGGCCTCCAGGCAGTATGTAGTTCCAGGCGGGCACAGATATGTCAGCCGGTAGACGTGAACACGCTTGTCATCGCCTCTTGAACTGCTGTCGCCACCTAACGCCCCTCCCCCGGCCCTCTTTTCTCCTCCAGGACCTCAGAACTGCTGCAGAATAACAGACCCTTGTTTTGACAGTCAATAGTTGCGCACAAATTAGTTTAGTCGAGGCGCGCGTGAGAGGAAAAGAGAGAGGTGGGGTGAGAGAGGCAGAGAGACAGAGAAGAAAAAGGAGGGGGGGGGGCAGAGAGACTGCCCACCCAGACCGTGGCCTGGGCCAAGCCGACTCACCTTGGTTCTTCTCTCTGTTCGCACACAGCTCAGCTCAGCACCGCGGAGAGCGGCGGCGACGGTGACTACCGGCCAATTGACAAGCCTGCAGCGCAAATCACTCAGTTGCTCACTCACTCACTCGCTTGCTCGCTCGCCACCGCTCCGCACTGTCCTGCCGGCGCTCGGGCTGCCACCCGGCCCGTCCTGTCCAGGACCCCAGCGGCGGGACACGGGCCACAGGTTTTCCTTGAGGTTGCCGCCGGCGGGGAGCTGCTGCTGCTCTCGCCTCGCATCGCAAGACTTCATTTAAGGTTTTCTCGGAAAGCCGGAGCCATGGGAGCCTGGTGGGGCGGGGCGAAGCGGGGCGGCGGGGCGGGGCGCTGCAGTACCGGCTCGTTTGTAGCAGCACGGCCGAAGGCGCGGCCCGCGCGTCTCGGGGGAGCACAGGACCAGCTCGGCGACGGCCAGGGTGTCCCACCGCGGGGCCCTCGGGGGCGTGCACTGCACCGTGCAGAGGGTGCCGGCGCTTGGCTGCGCTCTCGCCCTCCTGTTCCCGCTTGGTCCCGGGGACTGGGGGCCTGGAGGCGGTGCGGCAGCGGCGCTGTGGCGCTGGCTCTCCTCTCCTCCGCGGCGCTCTCTCACTCTCCGACTGATTGGGTTCGAACAAAGGTCTCGCCGCACCGCCAGGTCGGCCGCGGGCCCCGGCCCCGCCCCGGCCCCGCCCCCCGGC
>NW_026273251.1:0-1723 GCF_000697945.3 Frankliniella occidentalis | reverse complement strand
GGTGGGCATGTCCTTCCGGACACACAGCGCGAAGACGAGTGGGAAGACGTAGGACCGGCCTGCTACGTCCTTCACCACGCCGTGGATGGTGTACAGCTGGCCGAACTGGTTGCACTGTGATTCCTAAAGGCAACTTTTGTGTCGGCCGGGGTATATGAACGAAAAGATGCTCTGGTGAGGGCAACATGCCTGAGACGTCGCCCTGATCAGGGAGCGTCCAGTTTCCCGCAGAAAGGCAACATTTGTGCGGGCGGGCGCGGCGACAGAACGCGCCGTGCGCGGGGACACTCCCGTCCCCCTCCCAAAGGCAACTTTTTCTACCGGGCGCACGGACAGTCCCTCCGCCCGCAGAGATGCAAGATTTCTGCTGCTTGGTGCGGCGAATGATCCCCTTGCGCGCACGGCGACTACCTTTCTCCGCAGAGATGTGGATCTTGGGAGAATAGCTCTACCAACAGAACCAGTAGCAAACTGCCAATATTTAAAGAAAAATTAAAAAAATCATTCGTTTGGGAAGGTTTGCCCCGGTGTTCGCATCGAGGCGATCGCCCCTTCGCTATTCCGGATTCCTACGGTCATCCGAGTTGGTAACGCCCTTGTAGGCTAACATCATGGCTTTTTCGGCTGCTACATAGAAGGATACACGCCTACCGCTGCCAGCGCCGGGAACTGAACCCGGCGCTGGCAACTCAGCGTCCTCGCCTCGTTCGCTACCAACTGAGCCATTGAGCCCGATGCGGGGGCGAGTCCGGACGACGAAACACATTCCAGCCTTTGTCTCGCCGGCCCGACACCGCCGGGCACGCCGCTTGCCCTCCCCCTCCTCTTCCTCCGTCCCTCCCCCTGCGGGGAGGGGGGGGTGCGGGAGAGAGGCGAGAGGTTTCTACCGTGTTTCCAAAAACAGCGCATAAAGGGCAGTTTTGTCCCGCTGAGGCGGGGATTAGAAGGTAGCCGCCCGCACGGCAACAAAAGTTGCCTTTACGCCAACGCCACGATGTGGGTAACATTTTGCTCCGCAGCAAGGGAGACTTTGCGGCATAGGACACAAATGTTACCGTGAGCAAGGACACTTCCGGTTGTTGCCTTGATCAGGGCAACAATCCCGATTTCTTACTGCCTGGGGAGAAACAGTAACGGCAACTTTTCAAAAAGTTGCCTTTACGATTTACAGTGTGGGGACGGTCTTGAACGTCCCGTCGGCGTAGATTGTCTCGCTCCAGGTGAGGACGCGCAGGCTCTCCTCCGAATACAGCACGATGACGCGGTCCGGGTCGTCGACGCCTGAGCATACACACGCGCACGCATTGTATGCCGGTGCAACGTCCCCGTATCGGTTTTCGCTTGTATGCTCCAACCTGAGTCGAAGAGGATGCGCGTCCCCCTCCGGGTGGTGGTGTAAGGGGCGTCCATGACGATGTCCTGCAGCTCCCGCGGGTTCCTGGGCCGGCCGCGGTTCTGGTGCAGGTTAATCACGCGACGCATGGAGTTCCTCTCCGGAAGCCGGGCGCGGACCTCCGGGTCAGTGACGGCCCCGACGGCAGTACGTAGGAGCTGGTGATGCAGGGACTTAGTCTACCAACTCCAAGGGTAGGTGAAAGATGTGTGGTGAACATACTCGCTGCGGTGGGTCGTTCGGATGCTCCTCGGCAGCCCGCTTCACTCCCCGCATGACCTTCCGGGTCTCGATGGCCCGGTGGTCGGCCTCGTGGTTGATGTGATCGTC
>NW_026273250.1:0-5744 GCF_000697945.3 Frankliniella occidentalis | reverse complement strand
GGGGGCTCTCCCTTGTCTTAAAGGTTTCCTTACACATTCGCAACGTCAGCTAAATATGGGCGACCCCATCCGCTGTTGGAGGGAGGCTGTGACCTCGTGGGCGGTCACACCAGAGCAAAAGTTCCTGCATGCATTCCACTCGCAGAGAGCAAAATTCAATTTTTCACTTGACCTGCGCTGGACTGAACGTCATCATGTGCCAGCGCGGCCTCGAGGGAAGTCACACCGAATGTAAAGGGTTCTTTACCTTCGGATTGGCTGTAATGTTGCACCCCAAGGAAAACGTGGTTCTCACGAAGACATCATTGTGACCTCTTTATGACTTTCGAGGTCGCAGTTCTTTGCACTTGTGACCTCACCAGTGACCTCACAAGTACAAGAATCGTGACCTCAGAGGTCACACTGAGGTCTTCGTGAGAAAAACGTTTTCCTAGGGACGTGATGCGAGCGGGACGCACCCAAAGCCTTTTCTTTGGTGTGACCATAAGGTCTTATGGTGTGACCGCCCGTGTGGTCACGCCTCGTTATGTTGATTTTTTGTCTCTGTCGGTTGCCGACAGCAACTTTTGCTTCTGTTGTAATTGGCCTTATGTAATCGATTCTCCTGTTTATAATGGAAGCCAATCTAATGTCAGTTGTGCCCGATACTGCACTTGTTTACTCTCGGCTCCGCTCCCCTTCCCCCTCCCCTCCCTCCGCCGCGCCGAGCCGGCGCGCGATCAGCTGAGCGGGCTCGGGCTCGAGCGAGCAGAAGCAGCAGTCAGTCACTGTTCAGCCTCCACGTGTGGCTTGCGCTCGCGGTCCATCGTTACCCGTCGTGTCTGATTCTCGTTAGATCGTGTTAATTCCTCTTGTTACATCATGGATCAGGGGTACTCTCAGGGTGACGCGAGTTGCGAATACCGTTCGCCGTTTTCCTCTCGCTATGCCTCCAAAGAGATGCAGTATAACTTCAGTGAGAAGAAGAAATTCTCCACATGGCGAAAGCTCTGGACCTACCTAGCAAAGGCAGAAAAGGTGACTTCAAATAATACAGTGTCCTCCATTCTATGACATTCCACTTCACACCCCTCGTTGTACAAGTTATGAAGTGACCTCCAACTACAATTTGTTATTTCGCACTGCCCTTGAACATAAATAATTTTCTAAACAATTCTCTTGCATGAAATTTTTATAAAAAAAGAACGTAAAAGAGATTCCTTACTTAATAAGCTAAGGCCTATAAGCAATCAATGTTGCACTATTCTGGGAAACGCTGTCAATGTGTAGGATAAGGTTATGTTTTCAAATTTTCGTGAAGCGAAATGTATACTATCCAGCGATCTAAATATGCCGTGGTTTAAAAAGAGCTGCTTTTTATTGTTATGAATGTACGTTTGCTTTGAATGCCAGTTTATATCGGTACACCTTCGTTGCATGGGTGAGTATTCTTTGATTTGTATGTTTGCATGTTGGCGTGTGAGTCTTGCAAGGCTTGCAAGTCCGATCCTTTCTCATGTGATTATTGCTTATTTTCTTCTCAAAAAGAATACTAGTTCCATTGTATTTCATTTTCAGGTACTGAAGCTATTCAAAGGGTCAGCTGGCTCTCAGCTTCCCGGACACAGGATTGGAAAGTTGCAACCATCTACTGAGAATGAATCCAGTAAACAAGGGAAACATGTAGTTGTTTACTCTCCTATTCCAACGATGTCCCAAAGTGATTCTTATCAGGAGACATGGATTAAGGACCTCTCATCCAAGCAAGATCCATTCTCTTGGCCGAGCAGTATTTTGCAGCTGAATTCACTAAACCAGTCTCCAGGCAGTGTTTCGGAATGGTATACTGATGGGCCCGCAGTTCAAAGACCGCTGATGAGACAGAGAAGCTCAGACATCGAGTCCAAGCCTGCTGTTGACCAGGTAAAAACAATTTATCAAGAAACTGCTTTGTTTGTAAGTAATTTATTGCGCTTTAAAGTTAGTGAAATTAATTATTTTTTCCCCCCAGGATTTATATGGCTTTAACTCTGATGTCAATCATGTCACCTCACGGTCATCTGTTTATCACCTTCTTGTGGCTAGAGCACAGCAAGACTTGTTGAGAAGTACAGACTCCAGTCTCTACTCAGATCCAGAAGGACAAAGACCATTCAGCTCAGAGAGTTCAGGCAGTGCACGTAGCTCATTCTCAATGTCAACTTTGGATGGAAGTACAACAAGCTCAAACAGTACAGGATCAAGCTCTGCAAGCTGGGACCAAGGTCTCCTCAATGAAATGATGGACTCTGGTTACTCAGATACAGGGAACCAAAGGCTGGTAAAGGACAGATTTTGTCAGTATTCTCAATACCCATCATGGCAAGCTGAAGAGCAGTCTGCAGCATACATGTCCTCTGACTTAAACAACAATAAATTGGGTATATGGAGTTCCCGTTTTCAGTCTCCAGAAGACCACCAACTGATTGATGATTTGTTTATGAAAGAAGAGAAGCCTTCAAGAACACAAAGTGCTGGCTATGGAAACTCTTCAATCACATCAGCACTTCAATCTCTCTCTCTGTCAAACAATAATGCATCTAATGCCAACTTTGGACGTGCTATCCAACCACCCCAATCACTTTACAGTATCTCATCTAGAGGGCACTTCAATTCTTCAAGTTGATTTTTTTAGGTAAATGTGTTTAGTTTTGTATTCTTTTTAGGGGCTGTTGTGATGGAAATGTTACTTGTTGTACCAATATATCTGTTTTAATGCGATGCAAAGATAATTTTTGTATTCAGTTTTGGCAAAGCTTGTAAGAGTATTGTTATGTTTTAGGCTGGTGTTGTTATCAAATGACTTTGTATCTGTAAATTTATTCTGTTCATTAGAAGACTTATTAATGACCTGCATAATCTTTTGATTGAAAGTGAGGTTGTATTTGCATGTCTTAACTGATATATCAATTGAAATTCATTTATCATTGTTAAAGATTAGTTAGAGGTGTGTAGTAAAATTGTTGTCTTTGCAAATTATCTTCATGCATTGTTAAATGGGCACATCATTTTATTTTAATGGTTTTCCTGTGTGTTCTTTTCTATTTCTCTAATTAACTTTCGTTCTCAATTCTCTATATCTTTTTGATTTTCGTTATGATGTGTCTTTTAATTTATGGTAATGATTTTAGATTTTGAATTAAATTTTGTGGTTGTCAACTTGGTACTGTAACAAATTTCCTGACAATTGTGTAGTTATGTTTCTATTATTCCTGCATCAAACTCGTATTGTATCTATGAATTTAAGTATTGCATGTTACTACAGTATTCGTTATGCATTCCTATGCGTTCTATTTGAACTACTATACTATTATAAAAATGATATTGTGCAACTAAATTTGCATTATTTTTAATACTTTTTTTGCATTGTACTTAATATAAATAAGCATGTTTTCACCTAGTCTTGTGAAAACTAATACTCCTCTAACCTCCTGTAAATGTGTTCTTATTACATATGTAACTAAACTGATTACATAATTGTTCTGACTTTAATATATTGCGGTTTTGTCACAAGTGTGTTTGTCTTCAAAGTGAAAATTTTATTTTGACTATAAATGTTTCAGATAATTCTTTTGTCTTTGGTCTGTACTAAAAGCATAGCTTTAAATAACCTTCTCCTCACCTCATCTGAGGCTAAGTTTCGGGGCCGTGACGAGCGACGTTCTCTTGACTCGCGCGTATGTCAACACCGCGTCGATGCCCAACAGCAGTCCGTCCAGGGCCAAGATCGCGAAGAGTGGCACTATGAGGGTGGTCTGGAAGTAGTTGTAGCCCAGGGAGGCAGCCGTAGCGGTGAATAGGGCAAAGCCCACTACGGTAAAGGCGAACATCTGCGTCAAAAATTGAATTGTACACATTTGTCTGCGAGCGGAATGCACCTAGGTACTACTACTTTGGTGTAACTAGACGTGTGGTCACAGCCTCTCAATCGCCCCGAGTTCACCGGACTTATCGTCATATCACCTTGGGGCTGTCCGTCAGGTCACGCCAGTGCAAACGTGTAAAGGCGCCCCCACAATAAACGTTCCCCGTGGCGGCGCGGGGTAAAGTCAGACGATAAACGCTCCCTTGCCCGACGCTTCCGCACTTAGGCGCTCAGGGCGGGCCGCTGTTTTCACACAGCTGCTTGGCGGGCTGGCCTAACCAACGCGTCGCAGGCGCTACCATGAGCGTTGCCTCGTGAGACGTTCATTGTGGGGACACATTCAAAGGATTATTCAGTTTCTTACCGCTATTGCCGCGACGCCCCCGCCGAGGAAGCGGCAAGCTATGTCCGCCGTGAGGACGAAGATGTAGCCGAACAGCAGGGCCATGAGGTAGCGGCAGAACGCCCTCGTCAGGTCGGTCGGGAATGGTTTGAGATAGGAGACCGCCACCGTCACGACCAGAGACCCCACCATGAGCACCTGGGAGGGGCGCGATGTTACAATTGCTCTCTTGCCATGCGTTTTGGTGGGCGGCGCACGTACCAGCTCCACCAGCCGGTACACCAACGTGAAGCTGAACTCGATCGCCATGCCGGGCGGCTATTTCTCGTCCGAAAATGCAACAATGGCTCGGCCGGGTCCAAGCGGCCTGTTGACGCCCTGCGACGCGGTCATGGGGGTCTTGGTGTCGGTGTCCACAGCACACTGCCGGGCTGCCTCACGGTCTTCTTTGTGACTGGCCTGGTCACGGCGACGCGCCGGGCAGTGGTGCCCCTCCTCTGCGGCTTTCGCCAGCGCGCGCTCGTCCGCCTGCCCTGCTGCTTGGCCTTCCCCGCAGGAGACGCCCGCCGTCCTGGGGGCGGCCGGGGCGGGCGGCGCGACGTTTTGTTGGGTGGTCTCTTCGCTCCCGGAGCTTGCCGTGGTGGCTGTACCCGCCCGCGAGCCCACGCTGGTGCTGGCGGGCGCTTGGCTGCCTTGCGCTGCGCTGGCTTGGCGACAACGGCGGGCTGTTTCTGCTTGGCCGTCGCGCGGGTTTGGGCGCGGCTCTCGGGCTTCTTGCGGGGCGCTGTTGCGCGTCGGTTGGGGGTGCGCCTGCCGGCCGCCGCCTTGCCTCGCCCCGATGACAGCCTGCTCGTTCGCACCGCCGGGCGCCGCCTGACGACGGCGACGGTGGACCGACCCGGCTGTGCGTTGCGCCCCAATGTCACGCGTGGCTTGCTGCTGACTGGTGCGTCGTAGATGTCGACGCCTAGCTTCTCCACCAGTGGGTCCCGAACGACGTCGTCCCTGTCTACTTTGCCTCCCTGTATCCGGGGCGGTGGCGTCACTCTTGGGCTCGCAGCGGCCAGCTTGTTTGCGGGCAGCGCCTTTGACCCGGCCGTCGGACGCACGATGGCTTCCTGTCCTGATCGCGGCGCCGCCGGACCCGTGACCCACCGCGCCTGACTGGGTGTCCAGGACCTCTCGGGCAGGCTGGCGACCACACTGGCGCGATTGGGCGTTGCTATCGGCGATGCTCTGACCTCCGAGGGCACGCCCTCTCTTCTCGTTGGCACCATGGCAGCAGTGGAGGTTGCGCGTTTAAAAGGGTCGGCACTGCTCTGTGGGCCTAGTGTAGGCGCCGTGACGCCGGGCTCCGTCTTTCCCTCTACGGATGGAAGCGCCTGTCGAGTAGGCGCCGTAGCTACTGGCTCGGTTTCATCCTGCGCGGAGGGAATGACCTGTCGTGTAGGCGCCGTGACGTCGGGCTCCGTCTTTCCCTCTACGGATGGAAGCGCCTGTCGAGTAGGCGCCGTAGCT
>NW_026273249.1:0-7923 GCF_000697945.3 Frankliniella occidentalis | reverse complement strand
GGGTTAGTTGCCGGGGTAGTGTGTATACACACGGTGGTCTGTATACACCGTTTCGATCACGCTAATAGCCTTGCCTAATGAAAATGTGGCTCCCGTGTGTTCTGCGCCGCGCCGCTGTCATTGTGTGGCGTGTTGTGTTCGTGTGTGTGTGTGTGTGGTGTGTGTGTGTGTGTGTGGTGTGTGCGCGCGCGCGCTGAGGTTTTGCGGCCCGGCGCCGCGGCCTCTCCGCTATCAGTAATTGGATTGAGTTGTTACACTGAGCGCGCCAACAACGCTGCGCCGCCACTATAGGCGCCACGCCGCCGCCGGGGCTTTCCCTGATTTCATAAAAGGCCCTCCTCTCTGCTTTGTACGCGCCGCCGCACCACGCCCCGCCACGCCGCGCCACGCCCCGCCACGCCTCTTAAGCCCTGTTCGTGATTACTGTACTCGCGCGCGTCGCGGCTGCGAAAACGGCACGCGTGTTTGGAGCGAAACCGAATTAATAGCCTTTCGATAAAAAGTGGTATTCTCGACATAGTTGGTGTTGGTGGCGTGGGTTGCGCCCGATATTTTGCAGTTCCCGCCAGGTTTTGATCAGACGTGCGCACGTCAGGTTGTTATCCAGGCTGCTCCGGCCACAACAGGCCCCCGCACTCGGCGCGGCCTATGCAGCAGTTTGACTTGACTCTTGAGCCCCTCGCCGCGAGCCGCGCGCGCGGAGCTGTGGGAATCGGAGAGGCGGCCATCATGTCACCGTGCATGCGCGGCGTTAGGTATGCCACGACGGATGGCGTGCGTGGGCCCCGCTGTGTGTGTGCGTGTGTGTGTGTTCGCGTGAGAGGGAGGGGCACCCGCCGCCACGCATGTATAGGCACGCTCGCGTTGCATGAATTCATGAATTCAATGAGTCACTCTGACGGGCGCCATAGGTGGCCCCTCTCTCTCTCTACGTGGGAGCGCGCGCCGGCCGATGTGCGCGCTGCGCTGGGCCGGCAGTAGTAGTAAACACGACTTTGCTTTGCCTCCAACGGTGCATCCGCTGTCACCGTCACCGCGGCGGGCGGGCGGGCGGTGGTGGGCAGGTTGCCGAGCTAGCGGTGCAGTCAGTGGGGAAACCAGCGGGAATTATTGACTATAGCGTCTTGCAAATGAATAAACCTTTCGGGATCGTATTGCTACTCCTACTCGTGTAGCTTACTTCAAGCAGTACCCTGCTCCTCATCAATGTTTTACTCTAGAAAATCAAGGGCTTACAAGTATTCGGTACGTACTAAATACCTGAAAGTCACTAGCAATTAGTGTGCACGTGCCTTAGCTTAACTCTGTCTTGAATGTGGACATCCGCATGGGTGCGTTAAGTATAGTAAATACTTTCTCTCAGGAACGTACAAAAATCATATCGTGAACATTGCCGTGGCCTTGCTATTGTATTCGGTATTTTAATGCATATCCCCGGCAATTACACAAAGTGACTGCCGGTGACTGCAATCTTGACTAACTACTGTTACTCTGTTATACATTTGGTTTTCCAGAGTGCACCTTTTTCGTGCCTGGGGTGGAGTGTCCTTTTTGGTTGATCAGGTGGAGAGGTCCGTGCCTATGGCGGATAGGCGAGTGGGTGTGAGCTCGCCGACGCGCTCCTCGGTCTGGAAGTGACCCAAGCGCAGTGCCGCCGCCGCGCCGTGGCCCCGGGCGCGACCGCGTCCTGATCGATGTCGGGGCACGTCGGCCGCGTCCAGGGAGAGAGAGAGGTCTATGGGAAACAATGCCTTGATGGCTTGATTCCACGGCCGGCCAGCGCATAGTCCGTCCGTTCCGTTGCGTGTTGTAGTCTGCGGGGTCCAAGTCCTCCAGGGCAGCCCAACCAGGCAGTGATGGCGCACTGTACTGTACACCCAGCCAGAGCCTGTATCATGGGCCGCCCACAGGAAGCGCTGCTGCTACGCTGCGCCGTACAGAGCCCTGTGTTATACAGGGCTCCTCATGTCAGCCATTCACCAGCCCGATCAGACGGTGGCAGCGGGTAGCTCCCATTGACGCTGTGCAGGAGGCGCGCGGGGGGAAGGGTCGGCCATTTATCAGCGCGTCGCTCGGGATGCAAAGAGCAGCGGCGGCGGCCATCACAATGGCGCATCGGGGCGGCTCCTGGACCGAACGCCTCTGCGGGGGACGACTATTAATTCAAGACGGGGCTTTATCATACTCGTAAGGAGCAGACAGAAAATGACGAAAGAGTTCAGGCACACCTCCACCGCCCCTCCTCCACTCTCTGCCCGCCCCCCGCCCCAAACCCTAGGCGGCGGACAGCTCACCGCCGCTGTCCAGAACCTCACAGCCTTGGAGCTGCATCGTACGGGTTGAGTGCCCTGGCCGGGGGGCCCCCTGGGTGGGTGTTTTGGGAACAGTATCGGGCTCCATCGGGGCAGCGCGGGCGGCGGGGGCCCTCTGGGGCTGGGCCGCGGTGTAGCGTGGCCGCGGGGCCCGGCCCGGCCCATCTCATCCCGTCCCACAATAAGACGCGTATCACACTTCTTTACGGCCCGTACACGCATTGTAGCTCGTCCCGCGCTGCGCTGCTCGGGGCCTGTCCTGTCCGCCCGCCTCGCCCCGTGGCTGCGGCTGGCTGGTCTATTATGTCCGTCAATGTAGGGCATGGGCCGCGGGGCCGATGTGTGTGACGTACCCGGCTCCGCGGCCACGACGCTGCGCTCCCCCCGCGCCAGCAGAGGCCCTCGTCATGATCCTGAGGGGCACGGTTACCCGCCGTGCGCTCCCCCCTCTCTCTCCCTCTCTGGTATTTCGGGTGAATATGGATGAGGAGCCTCTCCGGGCGCCCACCGAGGCACCCATCGAGTCCTCCCGCCACCACTTTCTGTTCTCTGAACCATTCTGAACGGTGCGCGCGCGCGCGCCGCCCCCTTGAGATGGGCTTCGATGGCCACCGTGCCCGCCGGCTACCTGCTTATAACACCGCGAGTGTGTGTGTGTGTTAGCCTCCGGGAGCAGTCTTTACGTAGTTAGAGCCCCCCCCCCTCACCCTCCTCCTGGTCCATGATGCTGGAGAGGCTCCAGCAGCGCGCCACACCGCGCCACGCCCCGGGACCTCCTCTATAACCACTTGTTGCCGCGGCGGGTACCACCATAACACTCTCGGCGTTCTTCGTCGTCGTCGACTTGCTCGTTTCCTTTTTTTGTCGCGTCTTTTTATTCTCCGCTCTGCTCTCCTCTCCTCTCTTGTGGTGTGCGTGTGTGTGTCTGCGCGTGCGCGCTCAACTGCTTGCCCGAGGAAGAGAAGAGAGAGAGGTGTTGAAACGTGACCCAATAAATTATGCCTGGCTGCGGGAATTAATTAGTGAGGTGATAAGCTCGGCCCGGCTGCGTCCGAACGGGACGGTCGTCAGCAGCGGGCTCCGTCCGTGTGGGCGGCAGGCCGATATCAGGCCGGTTTATTCGGAGCTGAGCCCTATCCCGCCCGAGCCCCGGGAACGACCGGCCCGGGTGAGGCGAGACGAGACGCGATCAAAATGTTCCAAATTAATTATTCAATCGAAGGAAACGCGCGGGAGAGATCGAGGCTCGGCTTCAATCCCACTGAACCAGGCAGGCGGCGTTCCGGAGTCGGGGATTTTCGATGAAGTGGCAGATGATAGCACGCCCCCCAGCCTTTTACGAATTCAGCAGCGAAGTTTAGTTTGGTCCTTTGGCATGCCGCTGGTCTCACCTGCAATCCCCACCTGGCACAGTAGTACAAGGCCATAGTGGTCACCAGCAACAGTTAGCCAGGGCGTGGCGGAGGCCGGTAGGAGGAGGAGGAGGGGGGGAGGAGAAGGGTGACGCCCGACTTGTTGGTGTTTGCTGATCCCAAAGGAAGCCCCGCGCGGAGGCCCGAGGACCCCGGAGGCCCCGGTAGCGCAGGGGGCCGGTAGTACGGACGCCTGTCTGGGGACGACGGCGTGGTGGACTACGCGGTCCCGGGGCTCTACGCCCGCCTTTTGGGCTGTCCGCCTGCCTCGCCCCCCGTGCCACAGGGCTTCTGCCTTGATTGGTGCCTGTTGTTCTTCTGCAGCCTGGCGCGAACAGGAAGCCTCCCCCCTCTTCCTCCCCCACCTTTCCCCCGGCCGTTGCGTCCAAGGAACTGAACTGTGTGTCCTTCTCACGCCGGGCTGCTGTTGACTTTACGCCCCCCCCCCTCTTCTCACTCTGTCGCGCGCTCCAGCGCACTCGCCCTACCCTATTCAAACAACGTGTTTTTTCTTCTTTTTCGACAGGTAAGCGACGCGCTTTCTGGGTCCGAAGGTGAGGTGCCGAGGGGCCCAAATCACTGCAGGTAGGACCACGCCACGCCACAGGGCCAGGACACCAGAGACCATTACGGCGCCTTGGTAGTAGTAGTCGTCCTCGCCTGCCAGGCCCCGGTCCCTGTGCATTATCTGGCATTAGGCGCATTTGGCGAGGCGCCGGGGCGGGGCGGGGCGGGGCGCCCCATTGTCGCTCTACCCGCTCTGCCCCCAACGGCCCCACCGCCGCCGCCTCCGTCTCCCGTCTCCCCGCGCTCCCTTTTATTCTCCGTTTAATCACCGCGCGGCTCGTACTGTTTGCGCCCCGCCCCACCTCGCCCCGCCCCGCCTGCAGGCCGCTACCGTGCTACTCTTCCGCCGTTCCTCGACGCGGTGGCGGTGCTGCTGCTGCTACTGCCACTAAACTTTCATCGCTCCCCTGCTCCACCCTGCTCGCGCACCCCAGCACACAGCTATGTACTTAGTATCGCTATCGCCTCCTTACAGCGATGAACAACGTCTTCCCTCTCTCCTCTTCGGCGGCGACACCATCATCAGCAGCACCGCCGACACGACGGCCTGTAGGACATAGGATTAGAGGACACAGCCACCACGACCGCACCCTTCGAGCTATCGTCCGTTAGCGTCGTCGCGGTGGTGGTCGCAGGGCGCGGTCGGCTCAGGGCTCTCAGGTCGGCCGTATTTCACGCTGCTGCCTGGCCTGGGTCCGCGGGGCCGGTGGTGCCAGGCCATGGCCCAGCAGGACCCGAGCCCAGGACCCGCCCTACGTTACCCAACGGGCCCAACGGCCATTACTGTCAATAACGCCCCGCGTGCATTTATCCTGGGGCCGCGCGCGCCCATTCCGCACGCCGCCCCCGCCCGCCGCGCCGGACATTGCAATCCGCCAGAGGGTCGGCCCCCCTGGCGGTCGGCTCCGGGTAGTCAGCTTCGGGTTGTCAGCTCCGGGTGGTCAGCTCCAGACGCTCTGCTCGAGGAGTCTGCGTCTGCTTCAGGCGGACAGCTCGAGACGGTCTTCCCCGCAGGCGTTTCTGCTCCAGACGGTCTGCTTCTGGAGGCGGTCTGCTGCTCCAGGCGGTCAGCTCCAGCGACCATCCCGAACTGAAGACCCATACCACGCCCGTTAACGAAAATGAGGGGACGGACGGCGCTGATGAGTAATGAGGATGGGAACCTTAAAGTGGTCGGATCCAATGAGCTCTGCGTGCCGCCCGACCTCTCTCTCTCGGAAGATGTCTTGTTTAGTCCGCGGCTCCGTCTACTGGAGGCCACTTTGACCCCCAGTCAGTTACAATTAAGCGTCCTTATGGTGGAGTTGTCGATTTTGCGTGACAAGAGAGTTGTCGGGAAATCATGAGCGTGGTGGTAACTGGAACGCGCAGCGGCTCATTGGTGTCTGCTCAGCGTGGGTGCTTTAGGGAATTTGTTGACTACCGGTGGCCGTCCCTCCTATTTTCTTTGTGGATCGAAACAAGAGTGACAGGGAGGAAAGGAGAGGAAGAGAGAAAATCTCTCTAACAGGCTTGTGGATTGTGGTGCAGTGGCGCTGAACAGTTTAACAAGCCCGTCGGACGGGGCGGGGCCGCGAGCCTGCCCGGGTCCGGTCCCGGCCATGTCTTGCGGCGAGCGCGGACCGAGCGGGAAGTGGTGCTGATATGATGGACAGCTCCATGTGTCCGCCGCGCACGCACCGCGGGGCTGGGCCGCCTGTTACACTAACTGATACTGAATGCCTTACCATGTGATTACTGTCAGGTCAGGGATGTGCGGCGTTTGTCTGTCCGTTACTTTTCTCATACTTTCACCTTCAGCAAGCGCTGCCGTGCATTACCTGTCGGGGCCACGGAGGATACGCACGACTCGTTCCGAACCGTAAACTCGGTGTCATATTGCAAGGTTTAGTTGTCCGGGTCCGGGGTTGTCGGTGCGCGCCGTGTGAGCGGGCGGTATACTGTGCCGCCGTGCAGCTGTGCGGGCGGGTTGCCTACCTTGCTTCCCAGCCGGCTGCGGGCCGGAGGAGGCTGCGAAGGCAGGCAGGCATTCAGCCAAGTGGTGGATAGACCGTGCGACTGTTGGGTTTTGCACTAACGCCCGTCTGGCGCAGTGTATGGGGCGTGGCGGGGCGTGGAGCGGGACACTGGACGTGCAGGATGCGCTGAGCGGCAGCCCGCCCCGGGGGGCGTGGCGTGGAGTGGTGTAGCGCGGCCGGGGGCCTTCCGGGCCCAGCCGAGGCAGAGCCGGGGCGGCAGCAGGGCCGGCCGGGGCAGCAGGGCCGGCCGGGTCACTCTAGCGGTGAAGGCCGGCGCGTAGGCCGTGAAACGGAACGGTCACAGCCCGGGGCCGCGCGCGCGCCAGCCCCGCGAGCCAGCGGCGCTACTACTGCTCCGCTTTGCGCTATGCCCGTGCGAAAAAAAATAAAACGAGCATACTTGGAAAAGTCGAGCAATGTGCTTTGTAAATTTTTTTCCTGTGCACCAACGCTGTTGTTGTTCGGCCCGCCCATCCCAGCCCCGGCTGCTGAACACACCGTTGGTACTTGGTACGCCAGCAGGACATGGGACATGAAGCTCTTCCTGCCCGTCCCATCGCGGGTTACGGCCGCACGCGTGTCGCAGACAATGCTGTCGCTGCATTCCCTTCACTGCGAGCGGCGAGTCGGATGCTGGAGCTGCGCCAAGTCCGCCGCGCGCGCAGCTCTGCAGAGCCATCAAAAGCCCCAACGACTAATTTCGCGATGAGGATTGGAATGCGCGAGGCGACGGCGCGGGGCGGGGCGGGGCGGGGCGGGACGGTCAGCCCGTTCGGCTACAGCGAGCGGACGGGTCTGCTTGAACTCGGTGCGCACGCTGCTAGGAGCCGGATGTGGACCGCAGTCGCCGCGTACTTGTCCTCTCGGCGGTTCGACAACTTGAGAAGAAGACGTTTGCTTGCATGGCCCCTGGGCACGGGCTGGCGGACCTCCTCCCCCGCCCCCTCTCCTCCAATTCCCCCTTCCCCTTCTCGCCCTCTCGAAGCAGTACAATGGGCTGCACGGGGGGCTCCTCTAGCCTTGGGCGCAGTCACGTTCCAGACCGACCGCCAACATCGGCTCCCCCCTTTGCTTCCACCTTCCCCCCCTTCGCTTGCTGGCCTGCGAGCAACAGCGTGCAACAGCCGGCCAATCGTTATTTACAGGGGCTCCTCTGCGGAACAGTGTTTCTGTTGATAACCCCGCGCGGCCTTATTTGCAGGAGGAGTTAGGACCCGACAGGGAACTGCGTGCGCGCTCGGTACAAGGGTACACAGTTCGGTTAAGCCTCGGCGGAGGAAACGGCGTGCGAACCCGGTACAGTCCGGCTGCTTCGGTAGAGAACAGTACATACTTCGGTACCGGGGGACCATGGCCAGGTCGCCCTGTTGACCGCGGCACAATATTGCGACCACCATCGTTGACCTCCCGGGTGGTGTCGAGTTTCTCCGCCGTGAAGGTGTTCGCGGGTGGGCCTCGCGCCCGGGGCGAGGAGGTCCCCGCTGCCCTGCTCGTCGCTATGCGTGGCGCGTGCGCGGCGCTGTCCTTTGCCGGAGATTGGAAGTTTTCGCGTCTATTTTTACGACGCACTTGTCATTGTAGTCGTGCCGCCCCCTCCCCTCCCCGCATCCTTTA
>NW_026273248.1:0-1870 GCF_000697945.3 Frankliniella occidentalis | reverse complement strand
GGGGGGGAGGCACGCAAACTCGCCTTCCGGATCACACCTTATCATCCCCACCCCCTTTCTTGTAAGCCGTAAATCAAGTTCGAGGCGGGTCGTGCAAAATCTTTATAAGAAGTGATTGTGAGAGGCACGTCATAGTCGGAGTGATATGTTGGCGGATGTCCTGTCGTCGAATCTACCCCATAGCGTTTGATTTCTCAAATGACGCATGCCCTCGAAGGAAAGAAGCGGATGAAGAGTGAACATTTTCCTTAAACGTGACGTTGGGCGAGGACACTAAACTATGAATAAGAGTAAGATAGAGCTAGAAAAAATAATCTCGCTCTCAAGAGAGCGAGTTCAGTGACCCCTAAAACCTAGAGGTACGACTCTAGTACTAGCGGAGCGGAGCTCGGTGACTCATTCCAACGACTTCAATAAGGGCTTACGAATGGGTGTTCATGTACCGGGTGATTCAGAGAAGACGCAGGTGCCGGTGGGGTTGCCTACCTAATAAGGAGCCATGGCGCCTGACGGACAGGACGAGGCAAATCCACCCGCACTTGCGTCTTCTCTAAATACCCGGTACAGGGTAGGGTGGTCGCCCATAGCCCCCTGGAAGCAAATGGGTAAACTAGCCCGCATGCAAGCGTGCGGACGGGTTTGCCTATCGTCACTGACGGCTCCGCGCCCATAGGCAACACGCCCACGCGCCTGCATGCGGGATACTAGTACACAGTACCCATTTGCTCCAACGTACGGGGCTGGGTGACCACCCTCTACCTAAACAAAATCTCACTCGTCTGAAAAAGGTGAGAAGTCTGCGAATAGGCTTGGTGTAGGCATAGAAAATTAAATTGAACATTACAGAGCCAAATTATTTTTCACCTCTCTGGTGTCAAGTTGAGGCGTACAGCAGCTCAGTCTTACAAGAGGGTCAAAACATATGTACACGTTGTAATTTGCTCTCGTCTGTTAGTTTTGCAGTGTGTCTGTTTGCAATAAATGGCATTAGAACATTGCTCTGATTGGGGGGAGCAGGACAACCCTCGGTTCAAGTACGCGTCTCGCACGGCGACGCTCTAACAGGAGCATTTGCATCGGCCGGAGTGGTTCGCGCAGGGGCGCTAACGACGTCCCCCTTTGGAGCATGGACACCGGGCCAGCCCCCCTCCACCACACTTGGTGTTGTGGCACGGCGACATGGTCAGCCCCCGGCCCGGCGGAACGGGCTAGGTGCCAGGCCGTGTTCGCAGCACGGGCCGAGCATCGGGCGAGCGACAGTAGAGCGTTTGCGTTCGCGGGCAGAATCCAGAGAGGGAAGTACTGCCTTCCCCAGAAGACGTGCCGAGCCGAGCCGAAGCGAGCCGAGCCGAGCCGTGCCGTTCCGAGTGGAGCCGAGCGGTCCCGCAGAGTTTCTCCTCGGAGCGGTTCCAGGAACGCGCTGACGTCACCCGAACCGAGCCGAACTTTGCCGAAGCACCCCCACTCCCGGGTTCGGGCCGCGTTCGGCTCCGCCCGCTCTGGCCTTGCCAGCAAAACAAGCCGCGGTTGCCGCTCCGCCGCCAGTCTGACTCAGCCTGTTGTCCCGAGCGGGCCGCGCGCCGCACCGCACCGTGATCTCCCCCGTTCTCCCGCCGCGCTGTGAACCTTTTTGTGCTGCGAGTTGCGAGAGTGCAGTGCGTTGATTCGAGTGATGTGCTAAGTGCCGGCTTGATGTCGCAACTTGTGCCCCGGGGACCTGCGTCGTTGGACCGATTGGAAGACTACGAACATAACATGTACTCCGACTGGAGTAGAGAGGAGAAAAGAATGGTAAGTCGGTGAGGGAGGAGGTTCCCCCAAGGGTTCCCCCGCCACGGGACCACCACGATGACTCACCGAGCGCCCCCCC
>NW_026273247.1:0-1241 GCF_000697945.3 Frankliniella occidentalis | reverse complement strand
CCCGCCCTAGGCCGGGCCGCCCCCGCCGCGCACAGTGTGGGCTTCCCCCTGGGCACCCGACACCGCCCCCTGCCGCCCTCGCCGCCCCCGAGAGCCCGGCCGGCCGGCCGGCCCGGCCTTGACCAAACGGGGCCGAGCGGGCGCGCTGAGGCGGCAGCGTGATCCATCCCTCTTTATTATTGGCGTCAGCATTCCTTTCTGCTGCGCTCGCAACCACCATCATCGCCCGACCCGCTCCGTGACCACATAGTGACCACGCCACCGGACACCGGCTCGGGTGACCCGCGTCTGGAGTCGTAGGCGTCGCAGTCACGGCATCGACTCGCTCAGGGCCGGGGGGCCGCCGGCCTGGGAGAGACGCACCTCGGCAGCATCAGCAGCAGCAGCTGGCCATGTCGCAGCAATGACACGCCATGGTGTGCTTCCTGCAGACGAGCGGGAGGTACGTGAGCCGCGGGCCTTCCCCGTGCAGCTGCAGCTGCGGGCGGCACCCACCCACGCGCCCGCAGCTGCCGCACCTGCGCGAGGCCATGGAGCGCTGCTGATATCGGCGGTGCAAAGGCCTCCAGTTTGTTATCGCGAGTGTCTCTTTCTCTGTGTTCGCAGGTCGTCGGGCAACCTCAGCAGCACCAAGTCGGCGCCGGCGACGCCCATCGGTGACCGTCTGCAGGCCAGCGCGTCCGGCTCCGCGGCCACCAGCACCACCGTCAGGTAGGCTACATACAGAGAGCATCACGACGAAAACACGGCGCCGACGACGACGCCGTCGGCGCGGCGGTTGAACCCGTGCCAGGAAGAGGGGGGGGGGCGACGCTATGTTGATGACGATGACGACGCCGTGCGAGAGACGGCGTCCTGCGGCGGGGCCGCGGGGACTGAAAGGAAAGGGGACGTCCGCGATCACTGGCCGTGAGGGAGAGGGGGTGCGGAGCGAGGAAATAGCCGGCCTGTCCGCCCCACCCGGCCCCGCCCCTGCCTACCACTATGCGCAGAGTCCTTAATTAACTCGGAAAAGGGGGAAGCCACCGGCCCAGCGTCCCAACAGCACGCGTGACGCACGTCGGCCGACAAACCTGTGCAGCACGGGGAGCCCAAGGGCGCGGCGGCGGTATGCACTATACAAACAAAACTACCCCTCGGCATCCTGCTCAAGAAGTCCCTCCTCCTGCCCGTGCTGCTCCCGCGCGCGCGTGTTTGACGATGCTGCTCACACGCGCCCTCGCCCGCCCCGCCCCGCCCCG
>NW_026273246.1:0-1027 GCF_000697945.3 Frankliniella occidentalis | reverse complement strand
CTCTCCCTCTCTCTCTCTCCTTGTCTCCTTCTCTCCCCCTCTTTCCTCCTCTCTCCGCATCTCTCCCTCTCTCCCTTACTCTCGCCCCCACACTTGAGGGCGCGCAGCTGCGATGTTTCGCAGCTCTAAACACGCTCGCTGATTAATTCATCGATCTCCCTCCGACAAGCTTGTTGCTCGGGAGTCCTGCGGAGTCCTCGTGGGGCCGGAGGGTGATGTGGGGTAGGCGGGACAGTGCTCGGCGCGGGGAGGGTGTGGTAGGCCTTGGCACATTAACCGAGGAAACCTCTGGGTCCCGTTGGTAATAGTTTGGGATCGTACGGTGGTTTGTTGTTGTTGTTTTCTTTGTTTTTTTTAGCGGAGCTAATGGATACAATGGTTCCAACAAAAAGAATTTTCCCGGAATTCTGTCTGATGGATAATGTCAGTAGGTTCCGGGCAAGGAATTTCAAAACAACAAAACACGCAAAAGTATGTGATCCTTGCGGGGAAAAGGGCTGGCTTGATTAAAGCCTATGTGTACCGCCTTTCTCTCATCCAACCTATGTCTCTTGTTCTCTGTCTGTTTCTCTCTCACACACACACACTCACCCTCACAAGGCGTGCCCTTGACTCTAATTCTTTCTCTCTGGCCTCTCCAAACAAGAGTACCTGTACTCGTCCCTCCGGACCTGCCCCCCTAGTAACAGACAGGCTACAAACGAGCGCGCACAGCGGCGAAAAAAGGTGGGTGTGTGCGTGCGTGTGTGGTTGTGTGTGTTTGTGTGAACGGCCTTGAGAGGACAACAGAGCGGCCGGACACACGCCTCTTGTGTTTCCTAGCCGTGTAACCCCTTTTGGAAGTGGGCCATACTACTTGAAGCGGGATGGGAATGCTGTGCTGTCCCGCGCCGTGCGCAGCTCTCTCGGACCAGCGGCGATACGCTGCTGTCCGGCTGCTCAACACGAAGGAAGGCTACCCCAGTTAAACATTAACAATTCTTGTTAACTTTGGGACCCCCATAGGTTGGGTATGACTTATATATAA
>NW_026273245.1:0-2019 GCF_000697945.3 Frankliniella occidentalis | reverse complement strand
CACGCACCCCGCCCACCCCCGCCCTGTATCCGGGGAACCGGTTTCCTGTCTCAAATCTAATCCGCGGAGATCCCGATGCCGCGGGGAAGTCAGGCTCGCGCGGAGAACGGCAACGGCATTTCGCATTCTGTAATCGAGGAGTAACTGGTTTACGTCCGTCCCGCCGCCGGGCTGAGCTGAGCGGCCTGACGGCCTGACGCGGCTCCGCCCGCCTGCTTCGTCTTCCTTCGGGGTCGCGCACACTGCGCGCAAACAAATGACCCGGCGCGTCCAATTGCACGGGGCACCATAGACGACCATAGGTGGTTCGAAGACCGCCTGACGTGCGGGGGTGGTGTTGTGCAGGTTGCCTATGCGCATGTGCACGTTGATTACATTCACACCGGAGAGGTTGACAGGGCGAGGGGGCGTCGATTTTCCTTAAACGCCACCCCCTGTCGAAAGCTTTTTGAAACTGCTGACAGTGAGGCTCCTCTCTGTCTGCTGCTGACCATACCGGGGGTGAGTGTCTCCGACGGCCGCGTGGGCGTAGCGCCCTTCCCTGCCACCTGTCCTTGGCCCGGAGGCAGGGACACGAAGATCGGGACCTCTTTGCGGACCTTCCGTCCACGCCCGTCCGTGGCCCGTCCCACCCCGCCACCCCCGGGGGAAAGCGCGCGAGCCGCGAGGCAGGCAGAGCGAATGTAATGTACGGGCGAGGCATTCCCGTAAATGTATTCGCCAGGTTGGGGAGGGGGGGGGGGAGCGAGGAGTGGTCTGACGTTTGGTCGAGGAGACGACGACGCCCTGCCCCGCTGAAAGGAGTGCCTCACACAGCCCTCTGAAAGCCCCTGAAAGCCGCGCTAACGGAGTGGAAGGCGGGACGTGTGCGGTGCGCGCCGCACGGTACGCGGCCGTCGCCAAAGAGGATATTTCAATAATAGCGGGAGAGGCGCGCACCGGCACGTGAGAACCCCTTCCGCACCTGTGAGATTTCCTTACAAAACAAGTCGGCGAGGCATCGGCGTTCATACATTTTTTGTGATTTAAGAGAAAGAGAAAGAGAATAAAATCTATGCCTGCCAGAGAGGAGAGCGCGAAGCCCCGCCAAGTGCGCTGCCTGCGAGCTAAAGGCTAGACCGGTATATCCACTCTAAAAAAAAGTCTATTTCGTGCTAGTGAGACGAGAAGCAAGGCCTGTGAGGGTAGGCAACCCATGGCGCGAGCGTGGCCTGCGGGGCTGCCGACGCGTAGCAGCAGCAGCAGCAGCAGGGGCGGGCGGGCGCCTGCTCTGCCCAACTGGTTGGTAGGCAACGCTCGCGACTTCAAACCGCGACCGAAACCGATACCGTGACTGTCGCGGCAGCTGTGCAGGTGACCCGGGCGGATGGATCATGTGAGCCCTCCTCGTTCATAGCGCCCTGCTCCTCGTTCAGCGCCCTGCTCCTCCCCCGCGCCGAGCAGGCCGCCGCCGAGCAGGTGCTCTCAGAAGTGGGGAGCGGCGGGGTGTGGTGTCCTGGTGTGGACTGCTCGGCCCGCTCCACCTAATGGTCCCCGCGCTGATACGGCGGCCGCCCCGATAAAGCCGCGGTCAGTCCTCGATAAGTGGCGGCGCGTCCTCCCGGGCGTCTTCCCCGCGGCGGCGGCGCGAAGGAGTGCGCGCCCCGCTAATGGCTAATGGACCTGATCCCCGTGCGTGCGCGCACCGCCGCCGCGCCCGAACCGAAATGGAACCGAATCCCACGGGGGGGGGGGGTGGTGGGGCGTGCCCCCCATGGCCACCCCGGGCTCTTTCTACAAGACAGTCTCGAGATATGGTACAGCCTCGTCGCGTGTACTGGAGTGGACAGCTGACTGAGCCGGGCGCGGGCCCTCCTTCCCCGAGGGAGGCTCGCGCACGAGGGGGGCACGTGTCCGAGCGGGGTCATTTTACACTCACCGACTGCACGCAGAAAAATAAAATTCGGTTCCGTGCAAATCGGTTTAACTGCACAATTTTACACCCCTGCCAAAAAATTAGCCGGGTGTAAAAATATTTAG
>NW_026273244.1:0-2002 GCF_000697945.3 Frankliniella occidentalis | reverse complement strand
GGCGCAAAGGCAGTCCCGTCAATCCTCCGTGTAACCGGGTTGCCTACGTGCTCGGAGCCCCCGGCGCGTAGGCAGTCCCGTCACACCTCCGTGCAGCCGGGTTGCCTACGTGCTCAGAGCCCCCGGCGCATAGGCAGTCCCGTCACACCTCCGTGCAGCCGGGTTGTCTACGTGCTTGGAGCCCCTGGCGCGTAGGCAGTCCCGTCACATCTCCATGCAGCCGGGTTGCCCACCTCGTGGTGTCGGCTCCTCGGAGCGCCCGGCAGGCAGACAGTCCCGTCACACCGGCGTGCGATCGGGTTGCCTACCTCGGGTTGCGGCAGGCGCTTCGCCCCTGCCCTGCGTTGAGGTCTCCCTCACCTCACGCCCGTTGTTTCTTCGCTTGTTGCAGGGTTGCGATGGGGGTGGCGCTGCTGCTGGCGCTCGCCGCGGTGCCGTCGGCCGTAGAGGCGCTGGCCTTCAGCACGACGCACTCGAGGGCCCTGCACCGGCTGCTGCTCAACCAGCAGGAGATCAACGCGCTGAACGGCGCGAGCGGCGGCAACGGCGGTGACGGGGGCGGGAGCCGGGCCTCAAACAACCACATCCAACCGCCCCCGGACAAGACCACGGAGCCGCCACCGACCACCACCGACCCGCCGCCACCACCACCCACGACCACCCCCAGCACCGGCACGACCAAAGCAGACAGACCGCTGCCGGTAGATGACTTCAGCTGGTCCGCCGTGTCCAGGTCGTACTACGGCTACGTGAACAAGACCACGACCACGCCCGCCACGCCGGCCGAGAACAGCGACAAGATCGACAACGTGACGGTGGGCATCAGCGACGGCAGCGACGAGCCCGCCGACGTGGACGACTACGCGGGGGTGATGGCCGACGTGCACGTGACCTCGGACGACACCACGTCCACGACGGCGTCGCCGCTCGCGTCCATCCGCCTCTCGTCGCCGGCGCCCTTCCAGAACACGTCCCTCGGGCTGGCCGACGCGGGCGATCCGACGTCCGCAGACGGTGAGGTGGACGCCGGCGAGGCCGTGTTCCCGTCCTTCGGCGAGCGGACGGCCGGGCGGCGGGCGGCAGGGTTCGAGCGCGGCGCCGGCAGATCGTCGCGGAGGCGGCGCTTCCGGCGGTACGTGCGCTTCCCTGGGGAGCTGGCCGTCCAGGAGGAGGCCGCGGCCCGGCAACTGTACCGGGGTCCGGGGCCACCCTCGGGGCCTCCAGGACCTCCACCAGGACCACCACCCGGCTTCGTCACGGCGCCCAGCGGTAAGTGCCCAGCCCAGCCGTAAGGTCACAGCTGGAAATTTATATGGTGAAAATAAATTGAATTACAAAGATTGCATTCACACAAACTTTTCTTTAAAAAAGAAAACAACTTGAAAAATAGCATTTTTCATAAATGTCCTCGTAGTTTTATTTAAGGAAAAGGATTGCAACAGTGTAGCACGACCGGAGCACGACCAAGGCCCTACCCTACGCAGGGCTTTCCAATAGTGTACTTCAGCTAACGAAGGAAGAATAAGAGCGCGGGTGGAACATACACGTTCCTTATAAAGCAAAAGAGCTTCCCGCATCTACGTCCCCGCCGGGGGAAGTGGGGTTCAAATCAGGAACTTTTAAATGCTCTCCCCGCGCTATTTCTTCTTCCTCCTCCTCCTCCTCTCTGTCAGCCGAAGTAGGTACACTACTATTCCCGTTCACTTTCCCCCTCGATCCCTATTACGCGCCAGGGATTAGAGGACACTGTGATTGGTCGCGCGGACGGGTCCTGCTGCTCCCAGATGCCCTACGGCCTGCGGGCGCGCTGCCTGGACACACACACACACACACACGACGCACACACTAACACACGCGCACACACACACGCACACGCAGCGCGTGGAAAATGCTTTCACATTTCAAACTAAACGATACACAGTTAGCAGGGCTCAAAAGAACGCGTAGCCCCGCGACAAGGAAGTAAAAGAAATGACAGGGGTGTTGAGGTTGGGGGAGGCGG
>NW_026273243.1:0-1076 GCF_000697945.3 Frankliniella occidentalis | reverse complement strand
CCCCCCGGCCCTCATCGACGGCGCCCGCTGCTGCTTCTGAATAAAGCATTCCAGTATCGCTGAGCGACCGGCTCCGCTCCGTGCGGCTCAAACCCACCGACCCCGGCCGGGGTCAGGGAGCGAGTGAGCGAATGAGCGAAAGAGGAAGAGGGAGAGAGAGGGAGAGAGAGAGAAGAAGAGACGGAGTGATGAGCAAAGCAGGCGGAAACGAGTGAGACTTCCGTTTTTGCAAATTAATCTCTCCAACTCCACGCGGCACACGGCGAATGCCTGCTAGCTAAACCATCGCGACTCGTTTAGAGAGAGCGAGCGGCGGAGGTGGGGCGCGAGGTCGCCTCGTCCCGCAACGCGATCGCGAGCCGTGTGCCCGATAATGTACACAGCGGAGGTCGTGCCGCTGAGCCAAGCCGTCAAATTAGAGCAACTTGTCTCATCAGCGAAAGACCTTCCACCCCCCACCACCCCCTTGCCCTCTCCGTCGGGTTCTAATAGCCGGAGCCTCCTGGACCGGCCGAAATGAGTCTTTGGGTCGCGCAAACTCCTTTGCCCGATGCTATCCGCCTCCGCCCTGTACTTCGCAACGACGGAAACAACCGTACACAAGTTTGACATATTTTCTTTTTCATTTCCCCGCGCCCGCGCGCGGGAAAAGTTTGAATCATCAACACGCCAATTTCACGGCACATGAACCCCCTCCTTTTCCCTGTCCCCGGCCCCCGGATGGCCCCCCCGCTGCCCGCCCGGGCCAGACCCGCCGCGACCCGCCTTGTTTGGTGGGCCGCAGTGGACCGCAGCGAGCGACTGTCGCACAGCACCGGCAGCAGTTCGTCCTCCCAGGGGGCGTCTCTCTGCTGCTGGGGGGATCCAAAGCAGCAGTGATTCAATATACCGGATGCACACGCCTTGCTCCGAGGACTCGTCCCGCCAGGGCGGCGGCGGCGACACGACTCACATTCAGACAAGAGAGAGAGACTACCATAAACGTTGCGCCGGCAATGAAAAGTTTGCGCGCGCGTGGCGGTGTTCTGCTCCGCACGAGACCGAGTGGGGCGGGGTGGGGCGGTGTAAAGACGGGG
>NW_026273242.1:0-1412 GCF_000697945.3 Frankliniella occidentalis | reverse complement strand
CCCCCCCCCACTTTCGCGCTCTTTGTACTGTTGGCGCAAAGCATATAGTCGCATATAGTACTTTTGGTGCGCAAAAATTGTGGCCGCGTGTCGGGGGGGGCTCCAAAGGTCTCGGCGCAACTACACACACACACAGTATGGTCCGACATCCCGGCGGCGCGCAAGCTCCAAAACACGCGTGGTATTGTGTACTTGAGTGTACTTGTGGACCATTCGCACACAAACGTGAGAGGGAAAATGATCATAATAATAAAAATCCGCGCGCTCCATCATCATGGCACGGCGCAAGCACAGCCGTGTTGACGCACAGTAGTACAGTACAGCAGTACAGCGCAGCGCGCCCCGTGCGAAAGTCGTGCGGCTTGGCGTGCCGCGGACTACGGCAGCGTGGAGTGCGTTCAATGGGCGCCCCTTTGCCCCGGAGGCGACGATGATTCAATGTTTCCGCTCTGCTAAAAGCCCCTCCCTCCCCCCTCCACCCGGGCGCGGCCTGCCCCGTCACTCAACGTGCGATAAGAGGGCAGTGAGAGAGAGCGGGAGAGAGGGCGGGAGCGAGTGAGAGCGAGCGAGCGAGAGAGGGAGCGAGAGAGAGAGAGTGAGCGAGAGAGGGAGGGAGGGAGCGAGAGAGCGAGAGAGGGAGGGAGGGAGGGAGCGAGAGAGCGAGAGAGAGAGGGAGGGAGCGAGTGAGAGCGAGTGAGCGAGAGAGGGAGAGGGAGAGAGGGCGAGCGAGAGAGCGAGAGAGAAGTAGAGAGCGAGAGAGAGGGAGGAAGCGAATGAGAGCGAGAGAGAAGTAGAGAGAGCGAGAGAGAGGGAGGAAGCGAATGAGAGCGAGAGAGAGAGGGAGTGAGAGAGCGAGAGGGGGAGTGAGAGAGCGAGAGGGAGAGCGAGAGAGCGAGAGGGAGGGAGGGAGCGAGAGAGCGAGAGAGAGGGAGGGAGCGAGAGAGAGGAAGGGAGCAGGTATCATCTGCTAAAAACTCGAATCAACATGTGTTTTAGCGGATGCCGTGAAAATTTTTAATCCCGCTGATGAGTATTTCGATTCCGCAAAGGGGGGCACCACCAGCAGCGCGAGGTTGCGCGAGGTGAGCGGGGCACTTGGGCCCCCGCGGGACTTCGCCCCCTTGGTGGTGCCAATGGCCCTCCACTATCGGGGTGAGGAGGACCGCGAGAGGTCTCGAGATGAAAATTGCACTCCGACCTGCTCGCCCCCCCCCCCTCCCCTCCGTGCACTCCGTCACCCGCGGAGCACGTGACGGTTGGAGTCCCTCAGCAGCGCGGCTTTTGCTTCGCAGATGAACCGGCCGCGAACCCGCTGCCTCAGCCTCAAGCGCGGTTCAACTCGACCTACCCACCCACAACTGCACTTTACTGCATCCTGGGTGAACTAGTGCACCCCCTACCCCCAATGCCCC
>NW_026273241.1:0-962 GCF_000697945.3 Frankliniella occidentalis | reverse complement strand
CCTTCCCCTTACACCACCACCGCCACCACCACCAGTCAGCGACCCCTTTAGCAGGCCGGAGGACTCCCGCAGCCCGCAGCAGTAAAACCACGCGATACTTCTTGCTCAGCATGGAAGAGGGCAAGCGACCAACAGGCCGAGAGGAACCGCAACAAGAGCGATATGCCCGTCCAGGCCTCGGTCCCGCCAGCCGGTCCAGTCTCGCCCTGGCCGCGAACTCATGACCACATAAACCTTCGACATCGGCAAGTCCCCTCGCTCCCCCCCAACCCAAAAAAAAGCTCAAGTTATACGAATAATTAATAGTCCGGCTGCAACACAAGAGAAAAGCGGCGAATACTAAACTCCAGTAACCACAAATGAAAAGACTGCGCAAAAGATTTAGTGTATCTCCTGCACAAACAAACGAAAAACTTGTGTACAACAAGGCCAGCAGAAGCCAATTAGGCACTTAACAGAACAGGGGGCGGCGGCGCGCGCAAGCTAGCGGATAGCAAGCCGTCGTGTTTGTTTACTTCCTGTCACATTGCCCCTTTTCCTTTTACCCGGGCGCGCAAAACTTAGACCAGCCGGGCAAGTTTCAATCGGCGTGGTCCATAGCTGGGCGGGTGGCGCGGGGGCGGGCCGATAACTGTTGTGAGCCGATGATGAAGTTTCCCTGGCCCACCCACCTCAGACAATCATCCGCAAAGGTCCGCCGTGAGCGATCGCTCCAGCATGATCGAGCCGATTCCCACCGTTTTCGGAACGATTTCCAAGACCGTTGCTCTCCTCCGTCGTAGAAGTCTAATTGTACCTCTTCCAGGGGCCGCTTATGGCAGCAGCAAGGCAAGAGCGGGAGGGTGAACCCCCCGCATCCCCGCCCCACACAAAGAATCGATCTAAAGACAAAACGCGTTCCTCGTTCAGCACCGTTTATCCCCCTGTAGTTCTGTCTCATCCATCTGCCCCCCCCCCCCCCC
>NW_026273240.1:0-1060 GCF_000697945.3 Frankliniella occidentalis | reverse complement strand
GGGGAGAAACGGAAAAGTCGTGTGGCAGCACTCGGACCCACAAGTTTACCTGCCCCCACCCCCGGGGTTTGGTCGTCGTCAACCTGGGGCCATTTCCGCTGCGCCTGGTTGGCTATCCCCCCTCCCCCCTCCCCATGCTACCCCCATCTCCCGGCCGCCCCCGATGTCCCCGGTCAGCTGCGCACCGACCGGAATGGGGCACTCGGACGGCCGTCGGACGACATTTTATCAGCAGTTAGAGCTACTTGTAGCCGTGCCGCCGCCGGCTGCTGTATAGCGGCGGGCTCTACCAGTAGCATCCCGTTCCTCTCTCCCAGTGGTGGTAGAGTGACCCAGATCAGAACGGGGTCACTACACTAGCAGCGCTGGACTGTGCTGCTTGCACATAAAAAATATAGTGAGATCCAATCACTTAAAACGGCCCGCGGGGCGCACACGCGGAAATGACTCTTTTCCGCTCTTTCCCATTAAAACAGTTTTTACCGACACAGTTACCGAGTCGCACAGTCGTTCCACACGCGAGCCCTGTCGTTTATACGCTTTTCAGAGATTTTCACCAACATTTTCCGGATGAGTGGCCCGTGGCACAGCGGCACATCAGTTAGGGGGAAGTGGTGGCGAGGAGGAGCGGGCGCAGCGATAGCAGGCGAACGTCTGCACACATAATCAATGACAGTGATTGGCAGCTACAGCAGCGCTGCTCGATAGCATGCATGCGTATGCGAAGCGCCTGTCCTACGTTCTCTCTCTCTCCCCCCCCCCTCTCTCTCACTCTCTCTCTCGCTGCCACACAACACTACGGGGGCGTATGCCATGTCGTGAAGGGATTACACGCTGGAGCGCTCGTTAGACAAGGACGGCAAGAGACACACGCCAAGACACCTGTCGTTGCTAGCACATGGAGAGAGAGAGACGGAGGAAAAGAGAGAGAGAGGGGAAGGGGAGAGGACAAAGCAGGGGAATAGCTAAGGAGCTGAGCGGGAGACGGCGGCAGGGGGCAGATTTAGAGAAGGGGGAGAGTAAGGGAGTGGGAAGGAGAGGGGCGGAGAGAGGGGAGGGA